>NC_137954.1:50723284-50981284 GCF_963924665.1 Micromys minutus | reverse complement strand
ACAAAGAAAGAAAGGAAAGAAAATCCTTACCTCCAAGTAGGTCTAGGGCCCCTGGGTGGTCGCGCAAATCCAGGACGAGCCCCCAAATGAAAGACCTCCGAAGGGAGACCCTCACTCAAATCTCAGGAGAGGCGCGCACCCAGCGAGGCACCGAGACCAGACTTGCTGCAATCGCATGAGGAAGTTTATTGAAAGTGAAAGAGTGAGATCTCAGGCCAGCATGCTGGGGTCGAGACTCATACACCACGCAGGGGTAGAGGAGTTCGACCCCGGCCTGAACTTGTAACAGGCTTATAAAGGCAAAAATCACAAAGGAGGGGGAGGACAGGGGGAATGAGGAAATTCATAAGGGGAAGAATCATACATTTTTTTATCAGTACACCCCCAGGCACACCTAGGGCGTTGGGACATTCCACAGAGGTCATCAGGACCTTCTGTGGTATTTTGGGAACTCAAATCTCAAGAAAGTGGGATTTCCTGGGTGGGATTTCCTGGGAGCGGCAGAGGAAATCCCTAGGGCAAGGAATCAGTGTCCTTTGACAACCTTTTACTCTTCATTCTGATTGTCTGTCTTTCTCTTGTTCTCAGTTTTGGTGTGCTCAAGAGCATCTGTAAGTTATGACCATAGGGAGTCTGAAAGATGCTTCAGGCTCCCATTTGGAACCTGGTTGACTCTGGCGAGCATGTGCTTGGGAGTCGTCTGTGTGACTCTGGACAACGGGAGTAGTTTGTTTGACTGTGTCAGCGTTTGCTTGCAGGGTAGCCTGTTTACCTGTTTTCTGTGGCCTATGGCGTTCATGGCAGGACCGCTCAAGATTTTTGTTTATGTTTCTGTTGTGTGTGTGTAAACTTGGACTGACATTATTTTTGGACATTGGACAGAGTACCTCTACTCTTTTAAGTTTAAGCTTAGATTAATGAAGTGATGTTAAGAAGAGGAGAGTTTTGGTCCAGAGCTGGGTGTACACCCCGATCAGATTCCTTACATCCTGGTATGGAAAAAACTGGTGTTGGGCCCTCCTCTATGGCCCAACCCTTTTTGCCTTCCCCTTTAACCCAGATTCTCGCTTTACAGGACTGCACACCATCTAAGAAAGAGATTATACAGGACTCTTCCTCCTTTGACTTCTTCTCCTAGATCCCCCTTTTTCTAATAATCCTAGGGGGCTTACTGACCTGTTAGATTCTGTTTTGGTCACCCATCCGCCTACCTGGGATGATTGCCAGCAGCTTTTGCAGATTCTCTTTACCACCGAGGAAAAAGAGCATATTATTCTGGAGGTCAGAAAGGATGTCCCCTGGGCAAACAGGATTCCCACTCAGAACCCTGCTGACATAGATGAGGGATTCCCTCTCTGAAGACCAGACTGGGACTACAACCCTCCTGAAGGTAGGGGGCACTTAAAGGTATGTCACCAGGCAGGTCTCAAGGGGTTTGCAGGAAGATCCACCAATTTGACAAAGGTATGTGAGGTTAAGCAGGGACCAGAGGAGTCACCCTTAGCCTTTCTAGAGCAGCTCATGAAGGCATTCCACCAATATGTACCCTATGACCCCAGCAGCAAGGAGGACAAAGCTACTGTGACCATGGCTTTTATACACCAGTAGAGATGTCAGGAAAAAGCTTCAGAATCTAGAAGACCTATGGGATAAGTCATTGAGGAGTTTAGTGCAGGTTGCTGAGAAAGTCTACCATAATAGGAGAAGGAGCAGAGAAAGAAAAAAAAAAAAAAAGGAAGATGAGAGAGAGAGAGAGAGAGAGAGAGAGAGAGAGAGAGAGAGAGGAAGAAGAGGTAAGAAAGAAATTTACAGAGGATCCTTGCCAGCATAGTGAATGACAAAGAATCAGGAACCAAGTCTGCACTAGAAAGAAGCCTCTTGACAAGGATCAATGTGCTTACATTGGTGGGTCTTCCTGCAACCCCCTTGAAACCTGCCTGGTGACATACCTTTAAGTGCCCTCTACCTTCAGGAGGGTTGTAGTCCCAGTCTGGTCTTCAGAGAGGGAATCCCTCATCTATGTCAGAAGAAAAGGGCCACTAGGCCAGAGATTGTTTCAACATAAAGAAAAGGGAACCCCAACAATGGGATCCCCAGACCCATGGCCTCAAAGTTCTGACCATACAAGAAGACAGTGACCAGAAGAGATGGAAATTGGACCCCCTCCCCGAGTCCAGGGTAACCTTGAAAGTGGAGGAAAAACCTATCCCGTTCCTTGTAGATAAGGGGACTTAGTCCTCTGTCCTGCTACAAACTGATGGACCCATATCAAACAAAAAGTCTTGGGTTCAAGGGGCTATTGGCACCAAACTATATTCATGGACTACCTAAAGATCTGTGGATCTCAGAGTAGGCCAGATATCTCACTCATTCATAATGCCAGACTGTCCCTGCTCCTTGTTGGGGAGAGACCTTCTGACTAAGATGGGGGCAAAAATACACTTTCACCTGATTGACCACAGGTTAGAGAGCCAAAACAGAACCCATACAGGTCCTAACCATCCAGTTGGAGGACGAATATCAACTCTGAACAAAACCAGTCTGCCTCAGGTTAAGATGGACTGGTGGCTCAACCATATCCACAAGCCTGGGAGGAAATGAAGGGAAGGAGAGGCTAAAATCCAGCCCCTCAACCATATAGAACTGAAAGTCCAGGCTAGCTTGATAGCAGTGTGTCAGTAACCCATGTCAAAGGAGGCACAGAACAGGATCAAGCCACACATTACCCGGCTACTCCAATTAGGGGTTCTATGTAAGTACCAATCAGCCTGAAACACACCCTCCCTTACCAGATCAGAAACCTAGAACCAACAAATGCCAGCCAGTTCAAGATCTCTGAGAGGTAAACAAACAGGTGGCCAATCTCCATGTCATTGTACCTAACTGTGTTTATTGCCCCCATCCAGAACCTGGTATGTAGTACTGGACTTGAAGAAAATGTATCAATGAACTCATCTAGAGATCAACAAACTTGTGAGAATCATCTTCCAATCAAATTCTTTTTTGCCAGATTTGAGGCATCATTGGGACAAGTAGTAGATAAGTTTGTGCCATACCAGAAGGTGATGCAGGTAGAACTAAGGTAGAAAAAGATAGAGGTTAAGGGAGGGATAGACCTAGGGTCTGTTGAGATGTGGACTTTTCAGAGATTAAGCTCCTATATCATGAGGGCTTCTAGATCTTTAATATACTAGAAAAGGGGCCAGATCTAAGCCGAAGAAAGAGAGAACCAATTATAGCCTTAACCCTGAGTGTGCTTCTGGGAGCCAGCCTGGGAGGCTTAGGAACAGGATTTACCTCCTTGGCAATCTCGTCCAGCTTCTACTCAAGTTTGCATGCATCCATAGACCTTGATATCCATAGGATAGAAGATTCAATCTCTCACCTTGAGGAGTTGCTCACCTCCTTGGCATTAGTCCTATAGAACAGGAGAGGGATAGACCTATTGTTTTTACACGGTGTGGGAGTCACTTTAGATTCAAATCAGATAGGACCTTTGATCATTCTATGTTTGTTCCTAAAGTTTGGTCCTTATATTTTGAATCACTTAGTTGCTTTCATCAAGAAACACCTTAGCAGGAGGAACTTTGATTTCAAGATTAAAATAGTAGTCTAGAAAAGGGGGGATGAAGAAGTTGCAGTGAAAAATTCTCTACCCTTGGCACCCCTGCCCAACACATTCCTAAAATTCTCCTTCTCCCGGCCCAAGTGAAAACAATGGCCCAGCTTCCTACCCCACTGCAAGGAACTTCCTTGAGTAAATAGTTCTCAGGAGAATTGTATAATGTGCTGACTGATAGCTATCTGGCCCTCTGGAGAATCCCAGTTAGGGTCCTGACTTATATACTCACTCACCTACAGGTTTAAGGTCAATATGCTCAGCTAATGAATTTAAATTATAACCTTGCTGATGCAACCTGTAAAGTATAAAAACTGCTTGTAAAAGCCTCCCCTCTGGATATAGGCCACCCCAGGGCACTGGACTAATAAACCTCTTGTTTTTGCATCAATCCCTGATCTCTCATCTCATTCATGGGAGCCTCAAATAGATAAAACTCAATTTGGGTCTTAGAGAAGGATGTAACTTCTCTTTGTTCCTCTTCTGTCTTTTTCTTTCAGATGCTTGCCATAGCCTAAGTGTGCTTTATCTGGTACGCTGGGGATTCCTTCTCTTTCTGGAAAGCTTCCCTTCCTGACATAACTGCTTTTGCCTCATATGGCTAACCTGTACCAACTGTTCGTTCAAACACAGGACAAAGGCTGAGAACCTATTTAACATATCAAATCAGACTTGGCTGCCAGGTTTTCCTACCAATCCCTCAGTCCTTACCCTTTACAGGGTATGGCTGGCATCCTGGTCCCCTACCCTGATAGCTCTACAACCTAGAGTCTGGCCCTCACTTACCCCCAGAGACTCTCCCTATACATTCCCAACATTTTGGTTATCTGGCCTATTTGTACTTTCAGGCCTCTGCCTCTGCACCTGGTTCCCATCTCTCCCCTCTCCCTTCTTCTGTCCCCTCTCCGAATAAGGCTCAGTGTTTTAACAACTCTGGACTCCCCCACATGTGTCTGCCTATGCTTTCCCTTTTATCTATACCGTAGATAAAACATTTTCCTCCAGTGTACATAGGAGCAATCATGTCTTTCCTTTCCTTCCAGTCTGTCTTAAGTCCTTTTATTAATGAGACTAAGAACCCCAAGATGAGACTCTGATATTTAGGGTGCAATATTAAACAAAATGTGATGATGAGCATGTACACATGTGTGTCTCTGTGTCTGTGTATGTCTCTGTGTCTGTCTGTGTATATGTGTTGAGCATAATTAAAACATATTTAGATTGAATTCAAGTTACTAATTTTTCTCATATCTAGCTTGACTTTTTCTCCTCCAACTAAAGGAAATACTCTACCACTGAGTTTTAGCTCTGGACAATTTATTAAATTTTAAGAATGGGTTTTTCTGAGTTGGTTTACCTTGAACTCACTCTTTAGCCCAGTGTAGTACCTATTCCTGATTGTCAGCTTGACTATAGGTCTGGAAAGAGGTACAATCCAGAATTGAAAGGCTCACCTGTGATCCTGATCTTGAGGCTGGAAGATACAAGTTTCTGACCTAGACCTTGGCATGGAGATCTTGAGACATAGTTGCTATGAATCCCAGGATATTAAGGCAAGGAGATCTCTGAGTTCAAGGTCATCTGGGACAAAGCAAATCCCAGATCCAGGTGTGGTGCTACACACTTTTAATCTGGGATGCATCTTCTGTTAGAGACCTACATAAGGACATTGGAAGAAGGGAGGCGCTCTCTCTCTCTCTCTCTCTCTCTCTCTCTCTCTCCCCATCTACCTTGTGAGACTGAGCAACTGTTAGATCCTTGGACTTCCATTCGCAGCTGCTGCTGACCATTCTTGGGGAGTTGGACTACAGACTATAGTCTCACCAACAAATTCTATTGCTATATAGAAACTATCTATAGGTTCTATGACTCTAGCAAACCCTGTTTAATACACCCACCAAGGTCTTAGCTTGTGATACTTTTACCTCAACCTTCCAAGTAGCTTTGACACCTGGCCCAAACCACTTACAAAGCCCTGCTCTGGTTTCACACAGTGAAACTGATCAGAACAAAGGTGATTTAACTTCATTTTTGCTTTCCTATGCCTAAAGCTAGTAGTGTTTATACTAATAATCATCATCATCATAATCACAATCATAATCATAATCATAGTAATAATAATAAAATATCATCAAGTAGAAGAACAATTATATTGGTACTGCATTAAAAAATGAAATCATTCTTGACTTGCTGGAATTTTCCAAAGAAGAAAATGTAAACACAGGAAATATGTTGGTACAGCTTTCCCTAAACAGTTCCTATGAAATGGTGTTACGAAAGGCCTGAAGTAATGTGAATTTGTCTTAAATTAAAAGTTAGCCTGAAGAAAAGGCTCAAATGAAAGAAACTGGGAGAAGTTTGAAGGGCTTAGTAATCAGTGTTAATGCATGCATGTGATGCCTGGACTTCAGGAGATCCATTCAGGGAACCCAGGGGATTAAACGGACTTTCATATGAATAAAAGGAAGGATTTACTTCTTAAGACCTCATGCATTGAGTTGTTAGTCATTTCCCTAGAATCTTAGATGGGCTGATTTGAGACAATTACAGGTGTCATTAGCATCCAAATGAGGAAAAGGAACTGGGGTGGGGGTTGGTGCGGAAGAGTGTGGAAGGGACAATAAAGAAAGGCAGTGTCAGAAACTTGAAGGAAACAAAGGCTCAGAACAAACTCAGGGTTAGGAAAGCTATTGTTCTCCGGAGTCAGTGAACCCCACCCCTGCCAAATTTCAATTGTAACAAAAGAAAGCCCTCTTTTCATTCTGTAAATATGTTAAGGGGCACAATGGCATGCATGAAATTCTATGATAGGGCCTAGGAATTAAGGTGACCAGAGGAAATCCTTCAGTAGAATGAAAAACAACCTATTCCCATCTCCAGTACCTTGAGCACACAGGTAAAATCGATATGGTCATATTTCCTGGGCCTTGTTTTACCTAAGTTGTATCGTTGGCCATCCATAGGGTAGAGGTAGATTGTCGATTATTTTATTTTATTTTTTGGTTTGGTCAAAATTGTAAGTAATTTTACTTTTGCATTTTTATACATATTATGTTATTTTTTGTTAATTGAGGCCAAGCATTTAGACAGGGAGGCAGGTTTCCTGAATTGAAGTTGGCTATCAGTTTAAGAAAAGGACCCCAAAGTACACACGTTTTCTTTGTAAAGGCTTGAAATGACCGTGTTTCCCTCTTGACTCAGTGTTGCCCTTGCCTAGAAACCAATGTGCCTGAAAGGAAAAGATGATGGGGCACCAGTGAAAGGAAAAGTTACTGAAAGGAAAAGTCACGGGACACCAATGTTGTGAAAAGATGACATCCTGGGTTTCAGCAGCAATGTTAGGGGAAGCATGAAGAAAGTGGGGGGGCATATGGCCCATGGAAGTACAGCAAGGCCTGGGGGCAAGAGAGATGCCTCTGGAGGGTGCCTGTGTTGGGAATCCCTTCCCCCTGAGGGGCCACATAATGATGTAATACAGAATAGAGTTGATTCAGGTCATGGGAGAGTTAAGAGGGTGGTAGAGGCAGAGAGAGAGAGAGAGAGAGAGAGAGAGAGAGAGAGAGAGAGAGGAATAGAGGAGTAGAAGAGTAGAGGCCAGCCATGAACACATGGAGGGGGGGGAAGAGGAGGGGTAGGGGTGGGAGAGCAAGGCTGCAAGAGGCCTAGAGAGGCAAGAGGGAGAGGAGGGGGTAAGCAGCCCCTTTTATAGTGTCAGGTCACTGGGGCAGAGCATACCTGGCTACTGCCAGGTAATTGAGGGGTGGGCTTTACAGAATCCCAAAAGTTCCCACTTAAATTTTTAAATTATTTTTAATTAGATATTCTCTGTAATTACATTTCAAATGATATTCATTTCCCCCACACCCCTACTCCCATCCCCCCTCTTTCTTCACTTTTCTTGACAAAGGTACACCCTCTCCCAATCACCCTCTCCTCCTCAGTGCCTTGGCATTCCCCTACGTGGGGAAAGCATGCCCTCACTGGAGGCCTCTTCTCCAATTGATGCCAAACACTGCTATCTTCTGTTACAAATGTAACAGGAGCCATGGGTCTCTCCATGTGTGTTCATTGGTTGGCTTTTAGTCCATGGGAGCTGTGTAGGATTTGGTTGGTTGATAATGTTCTTCCCATGAGGTTCAAACCCCTTCAGCTCTTTCAGTCCTTTCTCTAGCACCTTCATTGGAGGTCCCTGTGTTCAGTCTGATGTTTATCGGCAAGCATGCTCAGCTGTATCTGTATGACTATGGTAGAGCCCCTGAGGAAGTATCAATATCTGGTTCATGCCAGTAAGTATTTCTTGGCATCAGCAACAGTGCTTGGGTTTGTTGGCTACATTTGGGGTGGGTTCCAAGGTGAGGCAGCCTCAGAATGATCTTTTCTTCAATCCCTGCTCCTTTATCTGACCTTGTATTTCCTCCTGTGAATGTTTTGTTCTTCCTTCTAACAAGGACAGAGGAATTCACATTCTGGCCTTCCTTCTTTTTAAGCTTCATAAGATCTCTGAATAGTCTCTTCAGTATTCAGGGCTTTCTGGAGTTAGTATCCACTTATCACTGAGTGCATACCATGTGTGTGTTATTTTCTGACTGGGCTACCTAACTCAGGATGATAGTTTCTAGTTCCATCCATTTGCCTAGGAATTTTATGAGGTCATTGTTTCTAATAGCTAAGTAATACTCCATTGTGATTATGTACCACAATTTCTGTATCCATTCCTCTGTTGAAGGACACCTGGGTTCCTTCCAGCTTCTGGCTATTACAAATAAGGCTGCTATGAACATGGTGGAACTTATTATATGTTGAACATCTTTTGGGTATATGCCCAGGAGTGGAATAACTGGGTCTTTAGGTAGTAGTATGTCCAATTTTCTGATGAACCGCCAGACTGATTTCCAGAGTGGTTGTACCAGCTTTCAATCCCACCAACAATGAAGGACTGTTCCTCTTTCTCCACATCCTCACCAGGATCTGTTGTCACCTGAGTTTTTGATCTTAGCCATTCTAACTGGTGTAAGGTGGAATCTCAGGGTTGTTTTGATTTGAATTTCCCTGATGACCTGAGTTGTTGAGCATTACTTTAGGTCTTTCTCAGCCATTTGGTATCCCTCAGTTGAGAATTCTTTGTTTAGCTCTGTATCCCATTTTTTTAATAGCATTGTTTGATTCTCTGGAGTCTAATTTCTTGAGTTTTTTATATATAATGGATACTAGCCCTCTATCAGATTGGTTGGCTGTCAGTTTGTCTTCTTGACAGTATGCTTAGTGTTACAGAAACTTTGTAATTTCATGAAGTCCCATTTGTCGATTCTTGATCTTAGAGCATAAGCCATTGGTATTCTCTTCAGGAAAATTTCCCCTGTGTCTATGTATTCTAAGGTCTTCGCCACATTCTCTTCTAACAGTTTAAGTGTACCTGGTTTTATGTGGAAGTCTTTGATCCACTTCTGCTTGAGCTTATTACAAGGAGGCAAGAAAGGATCGATTTGCATTCTTCTACATGCTGACTGCCAGTTGACCAACATCATTAGTTGAAGAGGTTTTCCTTTTTCCATTAAAGTTTTCTAGCTCCTTTGTCAAAGATCAAATGACCAAAGTGAAGAAAGTAAAAAATTATTCCCCCCCCCCACCTGTGTAGAAACAATGGCCCAGCAGCCCACCCTGCTTTGGCCTAAGGTTCTTCCTTGAGTAAACAATTCTCAGGAGAATCATAAAATGTGCTGACTGATAGCCATCTGACCCTCTGAGTCCCAGTTATGGTCCTGACGCATATGCTCACTAACCAATAGGTTTAAAGTCAATATGCTTAGCCAATGAATTTAAATTATAACCTTGCTGATGTAACCTTTACCCCTGAAAAGTATAAAAACTGTTTGTAACAGCTTTTTGGGGTCGCCTCTCCTCTGGATGTGGCCACCGCAGTGCACTGGACAAATAAAAATTTTGCGTTTGCATCGATTACCAATATCATTCCTGGGGGCCTCAACTAGATAAGACTCAATTTGGGTCTTACAATAGGTGTGAGGGTTAATTTCTGGGTCTGCAATTCTGTTCCATTGATCTACTGCCTGTCTCTGTAAGAATACCATGTGGTTTTTATCATGATTGATCTGCGGTCAGGGATGGTGATTCCCCTGGAAGTTCTTTTACTGTTGGGAACAGTTTTCACCATCCTAGGTTTTTTGTTATTCCAAATGAATTTGCAAATTGGTCTTTCTAACTTTATGAAGAATTGAGTTGAAATTTTGATGGGAATTGCATTGAATTTTGTCAAGTGCTTTCTCAGCATCTAGTCAGAGAATTATGTGGGGATTTTTTCTTAGAGTATGTTTATATAGTGGATTACGTTAATGAATTTCTGTATGTTAAACCATCCTTGCATCCCTGGGATGAGCCTCCTTGATCATGGTGAATGATCATTTGGATGAGGTTCACAAAAATTTTATTGAGTGTTTTTGCATCAATGTTCATGAGGGAAATTGGTCTGAAGTTCTCTTTCTTTGTAAACTCTTTGTGTCGTTTAGGTATGAGAGTAATTATAGCTTTGAAGAACAAGTTGGGTAGTGTTCCTTCTGTTTCTATTTTGTGGAATAGTTTGGAGAGTATTGGTATTAGGTCTTCTATGAAAGTTTAATAGAATTCTGCAGTGAACTATCTGGTCATGGGCTTTTTTTGCTTGGGAGGCTTTTGATGACTGCTTCTATTTCTTTAGGTGTTACGGAATTGTTTAGGTAGTTTATCTGATCCTGATTTAACTTTGGTACCTGATATCTGTCTTAAAATTTGTTCATTTCCTCTAGATTTTTCAGTTTTGTTGAGTATAGGCTTTTGTAGTAGGATCTGATAATTTCTTGAATTTTCTCAGTTTCTGTTGTTATGTCTCCCCTTTCATTTCTGACTTTGTTAATCTGAATACTGTCTCTGTGCCCTATAGGTAAGCTGGCCAAGAGTTTATTTATCTTGTTGATCTTCTCAAAGAATCAACTCCTGGTTTTGTTGATTTTTTTGTATAGTTCTTTTTGTTTCTACTTGGTTGATTTCTGCTCTGAGTTTGATTATTTCCTGCCTTCTACTCATCTTTGGTGTATCTGTTACTTTTTCTTCTAGAGCTTTCTGGTGTCTGTTAAATTGCTAGTGTATGCTCTCTCCAGTTTCTTTTTGGAGGCACCCAGGGGTTTGAGTTTTCCTCTTAGTACTGCTTTCATTGCATTCCAAAATGTTTGGGTATGTTGTATATTATTTTTTTCCTAAATTCTAAAAAAAAATCCTTAATTTATTTTTTAATAACTTTTGACCATGTTATCATTGAATAGAACATTGTTCAACTTCTATATGTATGTCTGCTTTTTGTTGTTTTTGTTATTATTAAAGACCAGCCTTAGTCCATAGTGATCTAATAGTATGCATGGGAATATTCCAATCTTCTTATATCTGTTGAGGCCTGTTTTGTGACCCCACTATATGGTCAATTTTGGAGAAGGTACCATGGGGTGCTAAGAAAGTATATTCTTTTGTTTTAGGATGAAATGTTCTATAGATGTCTGTTAAATCCAACTGGTTCATAACCTCTGCTGGTTTCACTGTTTCTCTGTATAGTTTCTGCTTCCATTATCTGTCCATTGATGAGAGTGGGGTATTGAAGTCTCCCACTATTATTGTGTGTAGTACAATATATGCTTTGAGCTTTAGTGAGGATTTTTTTATAAATGTGGGTACTCTTGTATTTGGAGCATAGATGTTCAGAACTGAGAGTTCATCTTGATAGATATTTTTTCTGTGATGAGTAAAAAGTATCCTTCCTTATCTTTTTTTTGATAACTGTTGGCTGAAAATCTATTTCATTCTATATTAGAATGGCTATCCCAGCTTGTTTTTTGGGACAATTTTCTTGGAAGGTTTTTTCTCAGCCTTTTACTGTGAGGTAGTGTCTGTCTTTGTCTCTGAGATGAATTTCTTGTATACAATAAAAATGCTGAATGCTATTTACATATCCAGTCTGATAGTTTATGTCTTTTTATTGGGGAATTGAGTCCATTGATGTTAGGAAATATTAAGGAATAGTGATTGTTGTTTTCTGTTATTTTTGTTGTTAGAGGTAGAGTTATGTTTGTGTGCTTTTCTTCTCACTTTCTTGTAACATTATTTTCTTGCTTTTTCTAGGGAGTACTTTCCCTCCTTGTGTTGGAATTTTCCATCTACTGTTTTTTGTAGGGCTGGATTTGTAGACAGATAGTATGCAAATTTATTTTTGTCCTGGAATATCTTGGTTTCTCTATCGTAATTGAGGATTTTCCTGGATATAATAACCTGGGCTGTCTTTGTGTTCTTTTTGGGTTTGTATGATGTCTGTCTAGTATTTTCTAGCTCTTTATAGTCTCTGTTGAGAAGTCTGGTGTAATTCTGCTTGGTCTCCTTTTATATGTCACTTGTCCTTTTTCCCTTACTTCTTTTAGGATTTTTTTTTAGAACATTCAGTATTTTAACTATTATGTGTTGGGAGAAGTTTCTTTTCTGGTCCAATCTATTTGGAGTTCAGTAGGCTTCTTGTATGTTCATAGTCATCTCATTCTTAAGGATAGGGGAGTATTCGTCTATGATTTTGTTCAAGATATTTACTGGGCCTTTTAGTTAGGAGTCTTTGCTCTCTTCTACACCTATTATCCTAAGGTTTGGTTTTCTCATTGTGTCCTGGATATCCTGTATGTTTTGAGCTAGGAGCTTTTTGATTTTTGCATTTTTTCTGACTGTTGTGTCAATGTTTTCTGTTATCTTCTGCTCCCGAGATCCTCTTTTCCATCTCTTATAGTCTGTTGGTGATGCTTGCATCTATGACTCCTGATTAATTTCCTAGGTTTTCTATCTGCAGAGTTGTCTCCTTTTGTGATTTCTTTATTGTTTCTATTTCCATTTTCAATTTCTTTACCTGTTTGGTTGTGTTTACCTGTAGATCTTTGAGTAGTTTTTGTATTTCCTCTTTAAGGGCTTCTACTTGTTTATGTGTGTTCTCCTGTAATTCTTTAAGGGAGTTATTCACGTGCTTCTCGAGGACCTCCATCATCATCATGAAGTATGATTTTAAGTCCATATCTTGTTTTTCTTCTGTGTTGTGATATCCACTACTTGCTGTGGTGGGAGAACTGGGTTCAGATGTTGCCAGGTTGTCTTGGTTTCCATTATTAGTTTCTTGTGCTTTCTTCTTGCTATCTTGTTATCTGTTAGGTGTTTTTGTGTTTGACTAGAGTTTGTCTCTCCCATGGGTCTGAAGGCCCATGGGCTCAGCAGGAAGATTGCTCCTGGGCTCTCAGTTCTTTGCAGGCAGGCAGTGAGTTCTGATGGCAGTGACTCAGCTCTGTCTCTGGGGGCTCAGGTGGAAGAGAGCTTCTGAGGTTCTCCTGGGTGCTCTGCAGTCTGTGGGTAAATCCTGAGTCCTGATGGCAGTGACTAGGCTGTCTCTCTGGGCTGGAACAGACTCTTTTCCAGAGATCACCACACTAGCTGCACCCTGAGAGTTCTTGGAGTTCTCTTTCTGGATGGTCAGTGGGGGTTCACCCATGGGCTCCAGTGGGAGAGCGCTTGTGAGGTTCTCCTGGGTGCTCAGCAGTCTCCCGTCAGGTCCTGGTTCCTGATGGTGGCCACCAGTCTTTGCCCATTTAAATTTAATGTTCAATTAAATGTTTGTAGGTTCAGGCCTGTAACCCAGCAGCTCAGTAAGCCAAGACAAGAGAATTACACACTCAAGGAGTACTTGGGCTAAGAGTGTGTTCAAAGGCCAACCAGAGCAACTTGGTGTGAACTGTTTCAGTTAATTCATCAAATGCAAATGGAAGGTTGCTGGTTAGAGATGTGTTTTGAAGCTAATAGTTGTAGTGTTTCCTTATTTCTCTCCCTGGAGGAGCATCCATTGCTGGCAATGGTATGCTCTAACTGAACATGAGAAGCACATGGCCTGTATGACTGGCCAAGTGCACTGAGCAGTTCATCTTCCTCCATAGCTCCATGCAGTACAGCCTAATTAATTCCAATGCACGGACCCTCGGAGACATTCCATGTCCAGGGAACTAGTCCCACATTATAAAAGCTGTGCCTTCTCTATTCATCTTCTGCTCCTATTCAAGAGCAACATATAACATAAACTTTCTAAAACTCACTGTCTTCTAATGAGGGATGCTAGATTCTGCTCCATTGACTATTAATATTATCCCACCAGACTTTATGGCAGGGAGTTCTGATAAGAATGCCTGCTACATAGAAGGCTGAGACAAGAGGATTGCAAGTTTGAGAATGATGTAACAAAGTGTCTTTAAAATAATAACGTTGTAAGAAGAGCTCAAGCATCCTCTAATTTAAATGCAGCGATCATTTCACTTGGGACTGAAAGTGATGGGGGTAGAGGAAGCAGAATAGAACTGGAGAGTGTTTGTGTCTTCATGTTACACACCTTTCTTAATGCCTCAAACATTGGTCCAAATTTGTGAAAAATTACTGAAAGGGAGCTGAACCCATTGGAAGGATGTAGTCAGTGCCTACAAGGGTAACGGCATGGACATACTAGACAGGTGACAACTGCTAACATTTGCATATCTACCACTGAAACCCCCCGGCGTCATTCAAGAATTCATATATTTTTAATTCAATTCATCCATCAGTGCAGCCTCAGACTACAGCCATGCACAACTAAAGAGCTTGTAATTAAGAAAGATTAATTGTGGTCATTATCCTTTTCATCCTCCAAAACACACACACCTCTACACCATTCTGTCTTCCTCTCCACACGTTTTTTAAATGCTCCTTAGTCTTCTCTCTGGTTTTGTGGATCATATGTCTAACTTATCTTTCTTCACTGTGTCCTTTACTCTCGGTCACTTCAGAGCAGTGGTTCTCACCCTTCCTGATGCTGCAACCCATTAATACAGCTCCTCATCTTGTGCTGACCCCCATCCCAGCAATTATTTTCATTGCTGCTTCATAATTGTAATTTTGTTACTTTTACGAATAGTTATGTAAATACCTGTGTCTTCTAATTTTCTTAGAGGAGCCTGTGAAAGGGTCCTTTGACCCTGAAGACCAAATTGTCCTTCCCTACTGTCAAGTGAAGTATCATGATCCAGGCAGCTTCTTGTCTCCTATGTGTCTGTCACCTTAAGAGCTCTAACACTTTTAAGGAAGTCGATGGTACTTTTTCCTCAGATTTAACTGATTTAAAAAAAAAAAATAAGATCTAAAGAATATTTAGGGGTGACACTGCATACTGTGTTAACAGCTTCAGCACAGAAGCGACACCAGTCATTGGTTGCTGTGGGCAGGATGGAGGTACCTCTGGTATTTCCTGAAGCCTGGCCAGAGCAAAGGAAACTGGAAATCGACACTTTAATGTGTCAGGACCAATGATGGTAGGGTAGGAGTGAAAACCATGAAAACTACTCAGGGCATACTGATCCTCACATAGGACCTCAGTGTCTCAGAAAACAGTGAACTGGTAAAGTCACTGTCACTGTCTCTAATGCTTTCCTGAAGCAGGTCATAGAAGCATAGGAGGGTTTGCCTGATCCTCTCCTGAACAAAGTCGCAGAACGTTCATTTGAGAGGTACCTTTCCCATACCATGAAAGAAACAGGGAATCCAGATGATGACAGAGAAAGAGCTTTCCCACAAGGTTAGTGAGAATATTATTAGATATGATTTATGTTCCGATCCATAAGACATATAGAAAGGCTCTTGGACTTTTGTTTCATGGATATTGTTACTAAGTGTATGTGGGAGTTTCTTCCCTATCAGTCACATAGCTCCTGTCAAACTGTACCTGTCCTCGACAGCAGTACATGTTTCCCCACAGAAGAATGATTAGTGTCTTGGAATAAATCAACACTGTAGCCTCCCAGTTACCATCCTTCATTGGAGCACAAACTTAAATTTGTTTCCTGAAATTTTTTTAACTTCATATTTTTTATTGAAAGTATTTTTTCACACAATATATTCTGATTACAGTTTTCTCTGCCTTGGATCTTCCCAGCCATCTACCCACGCACCCATCCAACTCCCTGCCTTCTTTCTCTCTTCCTTTATAAAACAACAGGCAAACAAACAAACCACAATAAAAAGAAAATCACAAGAAACAGACATACATGCACACAAAAACCTAAAAACATAAAATGTTTCCTGAAACATAAAATACCCAATAGTTCCTTTCACTTTTGAAATTTATGAAGTTGGATTGATCAACAGTAGAATACAGGAACATTCTTGCAAGTGAAGATGGCTGTATGTAAAACAGGAGTCTAAACCAGCTGGCTTTCCTAAGGTTTCTTTGACTCAAAATGATTTAGCACATGCCCACAGTTTTCTTACTCAAACTACGACTTAGCGTGTGCCCACTGTCCTCTTACTCTGTTTCTCATCAGTGCGCTATAAAATTATTCAGATGTCACTGTTTTTATGGCTCTTCATCTCATGAGTCACACAAAACAATGCACCTTAATGTAAATTTTCTTCTGCCAATCAGTGTAGAGAGCCTTATTTTACATAGAGAGAAAAACAGTTTTCTCTCTAGTAGATGCTAAGGAAAAGCTCTTCTGACACTTGCTAAAACTGTGTGGAAGAGTTTATTGAAGATTATTGCAATAGGGGTAATACACTAAGAAAGAGAGGTTAGGGTCAACTCAGAACACAGCGAAGACTTATTTATAAGCATTCATTAAGTAGTCTCTGGGTAGAAATTAGTAACAGAAAACAGAAGATTTTAACTAATCTGATCTAAATAGACTCCTACTACAAGTAAGAGTCTTACTGATGAGAAACATGGCCAAGCAGGCAGGATAGTAGGATAGTAAGAATGGAGAAAATTTCCCAATTCTACTTATCACAGTGGTTCCCAAACTCCCTTTAATACAGTTCCTTGTGAAATGTTCCTCTGTGAACATAATTGTAACATTTTATTGGCCGCTTTCTTTTAACAGTAAGATTAATAGGAATCATTTCCAATATACCAATTATCATATCACTCTCCTCTTATATTTCCTTAATTAGTAAAATTAGTTACAGATAATTTCAATACAGAGTTTTGATGTTATTCAACACAATCAATTGATGTTATTCAATACAAATCTACTACCAATTATTCAATACAATAATTGATAGTAGAAAATATTTTAATAATTAAAAATAGGCATGTACAGTTAGTACCAATGAACTATAAAATGTTAAACAGAGGAACATGTAGATGTAACAATATTGTCAAAAATTCTAATACTGAAACTTTATTTCTATTCTCAAAGGACAATAAAAACACTAATGAATTAAATTTACTTAAGTCACTACATTTAAACAATCTATATTTGTTTTAAGTAAATAAGAAATCTTAGGAAGGAGGGGTTAGAGGTAAAAGCACTTGCCTACAAAGCACAAGGCTCCTGATTCTATCAGTAATACCACTATGCTGACTAATTTTATGTCAGCTTGACACAGGCTAAAGTCATCTGAGAGGAGGGAGCGCCCGTTGAGAACGTTCCTCCGTAAGATCCAGCTGTAGAACATTTTCTTATTTAATGACTGATGGGGAAGTGCCCATCCCACTGTGAATAGAGCCCTCCCTGGCTGGATTCTGTAAGAGAGCAGGCTGAGCAAGCCTGGAAGCAGAGCCTACGTTAAGGTTCCCACCCTTCATGGATTCCTGTCTTCATTGTTCTTAATGATGAACTGCTGTATGGACCTGAGTGAAATAAACCCTTTTTCTCCTCAAACTGCTTTTGGTCATTTTATTTCACTCCAGCAAAAATAACTTTAAGTTAGACAACCACAAAATGACAAGAACAATAAACTTTTAAAGTTCCTAGCAAAAAAGATACACTTTAGATATTCTACAAGGCTGATTGACTTATTAGAAATTCTTTACTATAGAGAGTTGGAATGTAGCAGATCCAGAGCCAAAGTATTTTGGGCTAACATTAGTCCTCTGTCTGATGAAAAATATCCATGCATCTATCAGGTAAACCCTTTGGAAGTATTCATTAACAGTTTCTACCAACGCAGAAGCTCCAGAATTTGTCTTGTAACATTTTAAAAAATGTAGCACATGTGTTCCCTTGTGCTGTAACCACCTATATAATGACAGTTTTGTGTTTGGAAGATGCCTCATATGTGATATGTGGTTTTTGTTGTTGCTCTTGTTCCTTGACAGTAAAAGTTCATTCAACTTCCTTGTTAGAACATAGTATTTGGGGCAACTTAGGACAACTTGAATAATGTTTTAGGACCATGGTCACTAGTCACTCAGATTTGCCTCAGACTAGACAGCACACACCATCTGTAACTTCAGACCCTCCATGGGCATCTGCACACATTATACACAGACACACACACAAACACACACACACACACACACACACACACACACAGGGGTTACAGGGAGTTAATCTTACACTGTTACCATATAACTTGCATAAACACAATTATTTCAACTAACTAGAGCTTTTCGTTTGTTCACTGAAGTCTGTCCCCATCCAACAGACACTTACATGTTTCTAAACATGGTTTTAAACATTTATAAAACACTCACCTGTATACTGTGTCACGAATTCCCTGGGTATTATATGTGATCTTTGTTATATACTTTTCTGTAAATCAGACCATAATTGGGGTGCTTAATACACAATGTTTGCCCTGGCAGCCATTACAAGCTAAGCACAGCCACACTTCCTGTTACACTAACTACAGAGGTAAGCAACACTGAAAGGCAGTCAATTATTCACTGTGGTCATTTGGCAAAGAGGAAAGGTTGAAGTGGCCCGTGACCTCAAGTCCACCTTTTGGGGTGCTTACATGAGATTTAGACTTAACCTTGAGTAAAATGGGGAACAAAGGTATGAGAGATATACATAATTAAGCAGTCCTGTGGAGAACTTGATCACCCACTGCTTCGGTTATGCAAACTGATCCGAAGTCTTTACCTCCCTTATTGTTTAAGTAGGGGCATCAGTCTGGTTGCTAGAATTGACTGCTTCTGTTTCATGAGTAATCTAGGGTTTTGTGGCATAATGCTTTGTTGTTCTGAAATCTGAGGTGACTTCACATGATTAGGACAGTGACTTTCCTCTCTGCCTTCAGCCCTAAAAAAGGAAGAACTAGTTAGATAGACACTTCTTGAGGAACTAACATACCTGTGTGCAGACATAAACAGGTGACCCTAAGTAGAAAAAAAAGAAACCAAGGAAGGCAGAGACACCAGGCTTTATTGAGAACTTAGCTACACTGCAGCCTTAGAGGGGAGTCAAGGATTTTTAGCAAAAGCAGCTTCTAAATGCCTGTTTCTGAATTTCTGAAGACCTGTAAGACCCAAATTGAGTCTTATCTATTTGAGGCTCCCATGAATAAGACAAGAGATCAGGACCGATGCAAAAGTAAGAGGTTTATTAGTCCAGTGCATTGGGGTGGCCTACATCCAGAGGAGAGGTGACCATGAAAGGCTGTTACAAGCAGTTTTTATACTTTTTAGGGGTACAAGTTACACCAGCAAAGTTACAGTTTAAACTTATTGGCTAAGCATTTGAATCATTGGCTAGCAAGCATATGACAGGTATTCAAACTCTATCTGGGACCAGAGAGTCAGGTGACTATCTGTAGTGCCTGCACCACAAACAACTACTCTGAATGGGCGAAGGCCTGAGGATTTGGGAGAATGACATAACTCTATTATTCGATTATTCATGTTACCAGAAATGATGCTTTAGTCCAACTGGCTCTCAAGATATACAGCTACAAAGACAGTATGCAAAGTCCCTAGCTGCTAGGTGGAAGTGCCACCCCCTGGGGTGAGTCTGCAACCTGGGGTAGTGAAAACAAGAGAAACACAGGTGTGGATCAGCTTGTGATTGGGCCCATCTAAACTTGAATGGAGGGCATGTCCTATTCCCAATGTTTAGGCAAACAAGCAGGCAGTTCAGCTAGCCCCTAGCTGATGGGGCGCGTGGGCATGGTTCCCAACAACTATCAGTCAGTACATTCTGTGGTTTTCAAGAATCTTCCTGCTTCTCCATAGAACTGTGGGTGGAGAAGGGAACTTGGCATAGCCTTGACCTGAGGCAGTGTGTGTAAGGCTAGCAAAAGCCCCTAAGGTCCTTCATCTCTCCCCCCCTTTTTCTAGGCCACTATTTCAATCTTGAAATCAAAGGTCCTCCTGCTCCACAGCCTCATACTATTATTGTTTGAGCACTATTATTTACACAGTGTTCAGGTATTCCTAGATGAAAGCAACTAAGCTATTCAAAATGCAAAGACTAAAGGTTAGGAGCAAGCATAGAATCATCAAAGGTGAAACTAAAGTGAACCCCCTGATGTAAAAAAATTAGGCCTACCCCTCTCCTGTTCGGTAGGACTACTTCTTTCTGCCAGGGAGGTGAGCATCTCCTGAAGGTGGGAAATAGAACTTTTATCCTATAGATAACAAGATTTATGACTGCACACAAACTGGAATAGAGGCTGGACGATGTTGCCAGGGAGGTAATTCCCATTTCTAACCTTCCCAGGCTGGCTCCCAGAAGCACACTCAGGGTTAAGGCTATGATTGGTTCTCTCTTTCTCCATCTTAGAACCAGTCCCTTCTCTAGTATGTCAAAGACCTTGGAGCCCTCATGATACAGGAGCTGAGACATCAGCTGAATGAAGACACAAAACCACTTGGTCTGATTTAGGTCCTGAAGATGTACACTAGGGATCAGCCCTGAAGAGCAAGACCACCAGGTATCCTCAGGGGGAATCAAATACCCATCTGGTCTACCACAGTCATGATTAGAGTTACAAAGAAACCTTTTCTCTGGGAGGACAGTGCCTATGCCCCACCACTTGTTGCAAGGTGAGAGGTTGTCAGGACCTCCACCGGCAGCCCTCATCTGTGTAGTTCTGTCTAATGGGGCCTGAGGCAGCAATTTTCTCAGAATATGGTGGAACTGTATCATAGCAGAGCTGACAAGAGGTGGTAAGGGAAGGCTTGGTTGAGTTTAGAACTAGAAAAGATTATTCTATAAGGTTTAGAAGTGGGTGCTCATTGCCCTGGAGAACCCGATTAGAGAGCAGATTCTCTATTATCGAGGCCATGTTAGTTACTGCAGTAACCTCAGTCACCACCTTGAACTTAAAAGTTGACATGGTGGGTCAAAGGACCAGATGTGGCAGGGCTATAACAGAGTTAGACATGATGAAGGTAGTCAAGGCCTCAATTTGCAAGTGGATGGTTAAAAAAGCCCATTATCATAGCCATATTGATATAGCCTTAGTCTTTATGTAGTTCTCTTTTCCCAAGTATGTGTTCCTTTCCCCTGCTTTGGTAAGCCAGATGGAGAGGGGGTTGAAGGAGAAATTAAGACAGGGCCTTTCTCTTTCTCAGCTACCACTTCCCTGGGTGACGTCAGGGAGGGCACCAAGGACACCAAAAGACCCAGATGCTCTACTGGTCAGTGAGCTTGTGTAACAGGTGCTGTGTGTTAGCCCCCCACTTGTGGAATTCCTTCTTATAATAATTAAATCTTAAGGAGGAGTGGGGCTTCCAATGGGCATTCCCCGTGGTCTCAACTCCACAAACCACAAAAGTAGTCCATGCCCTACCTTGCCCATAAACTGGGATGATGTATAGCTCATTCCTTAGCTCAGGGTGCTGGCATCCTCATCCTCCCAGGCCACCCCCGGGACAGAGTTTTGGGAAGTATGTGGGCTTACTCTTGCATTCTGGTAGTCCCTCTCCCAGTTCCTGAGTGAGAATATCCCACTTTTCCAACCTGGCAGCTAATTTACACAAGTCTGGGGTTAAAGTGGGCCACCAGCTGTAAAAAGGTGATTCTTTAGACATGGACCACACCTGTAGCTCACAGGACCTGCCATGTAACTCTAGCAGAGATACGGAGGTTGCTCAAGGTTCTTGAGACATCCTCTGCTGGCAACAGACAAACTAGTAGCCAGATCATAGTGTTTAGAATATCTTGAGTTTTAGGGAGTTGTCAATCTTTTCAATTTTCCAACTGAAAATGTCAGACTGCTCAGGTGATGAAGGGAGTTACACATGACAGGCTGTGATCCTGTCACCTTTCACCACCATTGGTGTAGTCAGCAAAACCAGGTATAGTCCCCTCCAGTGTGGTTTGAAGGTCAGGGTCTAATGGCATGCTACTTATACCAAGTTTCTGACTTTAAAAGGGTGAGCAGGCTCTGGAGTATCTGGGATATAGGCCAAAGCCAACAAAGCCCAGATTTCTTTTTGAATTGTCTGCATAGCCTTAAGTCTGACATATAAATCATTACCATTATGGCAAGTCAATTCAGGAACATTCCCCCAATAGGGTGAGAGGAGAAAGGGTCCCATATTGTATCTCCAAGTGGATCAAGTTGAAGCAGGAGGGGTTGTTCCTAACCTTAAAGAAAGCTAAAGGAGTGCCACATAGTTTGTTCCAGTCTCCAAGGTCAATGTAGTTAAGGTCTCTTTAGAGCTTTATTTATTTATTTATTTATTTATTTATTTATTTATTTATTTAATTTATTTATTTCCTGTCCTGAACTTTGGGGATGGTAAACACAATGAAGTTTCCAATTGGTCCCCAAGAAATGAGCTAATATCTATCTGACTTACTGAGGCAACAAAAGCTGGCCCATTGTCTGATTCAATTACCTTAGGGGTGCCAAACCTAGGGAAGATGTCTTCTAGAATCCTTTTAGCCAAATCTACTGCCATTTTTCTCTTTGTTGAGAAAGCTTCTACCTACCCAGAAAAGGTATCTACAAAGACTAATAGATACTTATATCCATATCTTCCTGGCTTAATCTCTGTAAAGTTGACTTCCCAGTAAACCCCAGGTCTATATCCCCTTGGCCGCTTTCCATTTTCTACCTTAGTTTTACATGTGTCACCTTCTGGCATGGCACACAGTTATCTGCTGCTTGTCCCGCTAGATGCCTCAACTATGGCACAAAAGAATTTGATCGCAAGATGATTCTCACAAATTTGTTGACCTCTAGATGAGTACATTGATGCATTTGCTTCAAGTCCAGTGCTGTACACCAGGTCCTGGATGGTGGCAATGAGCTCAACAGGTTATAGGGGTTAGGTACCATGGGGGTAGAGATTGGACACCATTTATTTACCTCTGAAATCTTGGACTGGCTGGCAGTCATTGGTTCTAGGTTTCTGCACAGGTGGGAAAGTTGGCACTTATGCAGAACCACTAATTGGAGTAGCCGGGTGATGTGTGGCTCTTTCTCTTAGATACCCCCCTTTTTTTCTGATAAACCTAGGTGGCTCACTGACCTTTTAGATTCTTTTTTGTTCACCCATCAGCCTATCTGGGACGATTGCCAGTAGCTTTTGCAGATTTTCTTTGCCACCGAGGAAAGGGAGCTTATTAATCTAGGGGCCAGAATGAATGTCCCCAGGGCAAATGAAACTCCCACTCAGAACCCTGCCGACATAGATGACTGATTCCCTCTCTGAAGATCAGACTGGGATTACAACTCTCCTGAAGGTAGGGAGCACCTAAAAGTCTACTGCCAGGCTCTGTTGGGAGGTCTCAAAGGAGCTGCAAATGCCCCACCAATTTGACCAATGTAATAAAAGTGAACCAAGGTACTGAGGAGTCTCTGGCTGTCTTTTAGAAGAAGCTTATGGAGGATTTTTGTCAGTATACCCTCTATGACCCAAGAAGTGAGAAACACAGGGCAACAGTGACTAGAGAGAGAGAGAGAGAGAGAGAGAGAGAGAGAGAGAGAGAGAGAGAGAGAGAGAGAGAGACAGAGACAGAAAGAGAGAGACAGAGAGACATAGAGACAGAGAGAAAGCAGAAAAAGATGCAGAAAAGGAATTTACAGAGGATGCTGGCCACAGTGGTGAGGGACAGGAAATCAGGAACCAAGTCTGGTATTAGGAGGGAGCCTTTTGATAAGGATCAATGTGCTTACTGTAAAGAAAAAGGCCACTGAGCCAGAGATTGTCCCAATAAGAAGAAAAGGGAAACCCTACAACAGGACCCCTGGACCCATGGCCCCAAAGTTCTGACCATACAAGAAGACAGCAACTAGGAGGAACAGGGTTCAGAACACCTACCTGATATGAAGGTAACCTTAAAAGTGGATGGGAAACATATCTAATTTCTTGTCAACACAGGATTCGGTCTTCTGTCCTGCTACGAACTGAGGGACCCATGTCAGAAAAAAGTCTTGGGTTCAAGGGGATACCTGCACCAAACAATATTCATGGACTACCCAAAGGTCTGTGGATCTCGGAGTGCGCCCGGTATCCCACACATTCATAGGAATGCCAGACTGTTTCAGCCCCTTGTTGGGGAGAAACCTCTTGACTAAGATGGGGGCACAGATTCACTTCCACCCTGATGGACCACAAGTTAGTGGGCCAAAAGGGGAGCCCATGAGGGTTCTAACCATCTGATTGGAGGACAAGTATCACCTCTTTGAGCAAGTCTTTGTAGATACCTTTTCTGGGTAGGTAGAAGTCTTCTCAACAAAGAGAGAAATGGTGGTGGCTAAAAGGATTCTAGAAGATATATTCCCTAGGTTTGGCACCCCTAAGGTAATTGGATCATACAGTGGCCCAGCTTTTGTTGCCCTGGTAAGTCAGATATTAGCTCATTTCTTGGGGAACAATTGGAAACTTTATTGTTCTTACCATCCCCAAAGTTCAGTATAGGTAGAAAGAATTAATAGAAGTTTAAAAGAGACCTTAACTACATTAACCTTGGTGACTAGTGCAGACTGCATGGTGCTCCTTCCTTTAGCCCTTTTTAAGTTTAGGAACAGTCCCTCCTGCTTCAACTTGACCCCGCTTGAGATACTATATATGACTCCTGCCCCTCTCACCCTATTAGGAGATGTTCCTGAATTGACTTGCCATAATGGTAATGATTTATATGTCAGACTTAAGGCTCTGAAGACAATTGAAAAATAAGTCTTGGCTCTGCCATTGCTTATGCTCCAGCTCCTCGAAGGGAGACTGCTCACCCTTTCCAAGTCCGTGTGAGACACCATCAGACCCAGACTCTCAAACCATGTTGGAAGGGATCATACCTGGTTTTGCTGACTATGCCAATGGCTGTCAAGGTGGACAGGATCAGAGCCTGGATACATGCCTTCCATGTGAAACCCGCTCCAGCACCTGAGTCATCTGACATCTCCAGTTGGAAAGTCAAAAAGACCTAAAACACCCTAAAACTCAAGATCTGTCAAATGTCATGACCTGGTTACTAGTTTGCCTATCTCTGATGCAGGACACCTCAGGAACTATGAGCACCCCACATACCCCTGCTAGACTTATATGGTAGGTTCTATCAGTCACAGGAGATGTGGTGTGGTCCACATCTAAGGAATCACCCCTTTATACCTGGTGGCCCACTTTGACCCCTGATTTGTGGATATTAGCTGCTTGATTGGACAAGTGGGATATTCCCACACAGGAACTGGGAAAAGGGCTATCCCCTAACTTCAGGAGTCATTCACCTCCCTGCCAGAGGTAGTCGTACAGCACGAGAGAGAGCTATACCTATTGCTTTTTACAGCAAGGGAGGTTATGCATGGCCTTAGGAGAGGAACGCTGTTTTTATGTAGACCTCTCAGGGGTAGTTAAAGATAACATGGCTAAGGTTTGAGAAAGGCTGGCCAAAAGTAAAAAAGAAAAAGAGGCTACCCAGGGATGGTTTGAGTGGTGGTTTAACTCTTTCTAATGGCTGACCACTTTAGTTTCAACTCTGATAGGACCTTTGATGACCATATGTTTGCTCCTAACCTTTGGTCCTTGCATTTTGAGTCACTTAGTTGTTTTCATCTTGGAACCTTAACACTGTACAAATAATGGAGCTCAAACAAAGTATGAGGCTGTGGAGCAGGAGGAACTTTGATTTCAAGATTGGCCTAAGTAAAGGAGGGGAATGAAGAAGTCCCAGTGGGAAATTCTCTACCCTGACACTCCTACCTTCCACATTTCATAGATTCTCCTTCTTCTCCCCACCTGTCCTTCCTTGAGTAAATAATTCATAGGAGAATGGCAGAATGTGCTGACTGATAGCCATCTGA
This sequence comes from Micromys minutus, assembly GCF_963924665.1. Taxonomy (NCBI): domain Eukaryota; kingdom Metazoa; phylum Chordata; class Mammalia; order Rodentia; family Muridae; genus Micromys; species Micromys minutus. Next base: position 50,955,615 of record NC_137954.1, on the reverse strand, counting down.
CCCTTTGGAAAGTCCCAGTTACGGTCCTGACACATATGCTCACTAACCTACAGGTTTAAAGATCAATATGCTTAGCCAATTATTTTGAATAACCTTGTTGATGTAAACCTCTATCTCTAAAAAGTATAAAAGCTACTTATAACAACCTTCTGGAGTCGCCTCTCCTTCGGGTGTAGGACAACCCTGAAGTCCTAGACCAATAAACCTTTTGCTTTTGCATTGATTGCTGCCTCTGTGTTGCCTCTGTGTGTCTTTGTGAGAGGGTCTCCTGGATACAACGGCTCTCTGAGTCTTCACAGTGCATGACAAAAGTAGCCAAACTGAGGTTGTATTTACTGTGTACTTGATTTTATAATTCAGAAAAACATTTCCCTCTAATTTTTTAATTGTAAAGTTTTTTCTGTCTTTAGAGACTATACTAATTACATAATAGACTATTCAATACAGTCTTTTAAAAGAACTCTATTCTTATTTGTTCGTAAAATACTGCATAAATTTTGTCTAATTAAATTAAGTCATTATTTTCATAAACTATCATTTCAATAGTAAAGCACTTATATTTTGTAATATCTCTGCTTAAAATAATTTGCAAGGTTATTTTATCTTTAACTGAGAACCTTGGACTGTTATTAACAGAAAAATCATTGAATACTGCGCTATAAATTAGTAAGTACAGTTTGAAATTTATTCATTTTTGTGTCCTGATTTATTTCCTGCATAGAGCTTAGCCTTTTGTTCCCATCGATATATTCATTTTTGCTACCTAAACAGAAACATGCATTGCTAGCAAGTTGTGTTTTGTGTATTAACATGGGACTGTACCCAGATGCATGCACATGCTGAAGAATTTGACAGTCTGTTCCAATGGGAAAAGATTTCCCATTGTGACTAGGGCCTGGAACATAGCAGCCAGTAGTCAGATTCGCCTGGGGGTAAAAAAATGACAGATTGTTTTGTCTGCAGATTCTTAGTTATTGATCTCCTAATTCTACAAAGATTAAATAGAAACTTCACATCCACAAAGTGGCATTCTTAGGGATTAAGAAGATTAATGGCAATGTTGAAGAGCAGACCCATGGGCCTCTTCCATGCCAAACTCTTAGCCCCTGGGATTTTTAATACTAATGAGTATCTGTACTGTTGTATTCAGAGGTAAGGTGGGCCTTCTTAACAACAGTCATCTTCCTGGAAGACAGTTGCTCAGTTGGAGTCTGTGTCAGTTCTCTGACAGATATGAAATTTATACAAACATTTATGCACTGCCACCGGAAAGGAAGACAGGTAAGAGACAATGGTGACTGATTTTCATGAGTAGTAAGGAAAGACTTACTGAAGAAGGCTGGAAAGAAAGAACTCCCCACATAGCCTTCTTACAACTTCACATAGCCTGGAGTGAGAATTAAATCCAGGGCTTAGACTTAAATCTCAGTAACAGGCCTACCACAGCAAAACCCGGAGGCAGGCACATAACTCTCATCCCCAGGGTAGTAGGTGTGAAGTGAATTGATATAACCATTAACCAGGAGATACCAGTTTCTCCTGGTGCTGGGCATTAGGGATTGGGGTCGAGCTATCTTCACTCTCAGTATTGTAAGTCCTGTTGGAAGCTGGTTTTTATTATGAAGGACTGGTCTGTACCATACTTCTTTCAGTCACTGGTACCACAGCTGTCCCAGTGCTGCTCCTTAAAGAAAAAACCCTTAACACTTGCCTCTGGTTCCGCCAGAAACCGCACTCCAGTGTAACCAAATGTAATGGGACTTCCTCTTGGTGAATGCAAAGTCAATGAGCACAAGCCAAAGTCAAAAGAACAGAGAAGGACCTAGTACTTTGAGCAAATGAGGAAAGCTATGGGGTAATTTACAGTCAGTATCCTCGCAGCGCAGAGAAAGCATGGATAGTGGTTTTTCCTATGTCCATGTAGGGTACATGTAGGATGAGCACATTTCTAAGCATGCTCAGATTAAGGTCATAATCAAATATTTAGAAAGGAAAGATGGAAGACTCAAACTTGTTTCTAAATATATTCAACTCCAGGGCACAGAGCACTTTTTGAAAAAGGAGAAAGAGTGGATGTAAATTATTTCTGACATGCTCAGTTCAGCACTATAATGAGCCATGATGTAGCCACTACATCAACTTAAAAAGGATGAGTCAGAGCCGCTTATTGACCTTAGGTTTATAGAAGGTCCTCTGAGGAGTTTTAGTTGAAACAAAAACAGAACAATGGTGAAGTTACAGCAGGATTCTTTAGAGGAATTCAACTTTTCCTCCAGGAAGTATAGGCATTTTTTTCTTAAAGTTTTCTTCCTCATTAAATGTCTAACTGCTGATAGCCAGAATCTCGATCAGCTATGGTGCAGGCACTGGCCCACCCTGACATAGTGCAGGTCCTTGTGGTGCAACCTTGCTTAGTGCCAGCAGCCCTGGTGACTTGGAGGCAGTCTTCTAACAACTTTGTACAGCCTAGAGTGGAGAAAGACTCCATTCACTGGAGGTAAAATAAGGTAGGTTTGCATAAAACTTTGTTGGACTAGTGAAATCTAATACTGGGAAGAACCTAATGAGTCCCATTCACAGTCAAGTGAGGCCAGAGATGACAGTCTATTGTCGATTTCAGTATCTCCAAAGGCTAGAAGGTTAATTCCTGTATGACTGTTCTTCCTGCATTTTTCTTGGTTTTGCTTGTTATTTTGTTTTTCTGGTTTGTTTTGTATTTTGAGCCAGGTTCTCATGTTGCTCATATGGTCTCAGACTTGCAATGTGGCTGAGGCAGGCCTCAGAGTTTTGATTTTCTTAAATCTATCTTTTAAAATTTATATTTATTTATTTGTGTGTATGTATATATATGTCTCTCTGTCTCTGTCTCTCTTTATCTCTCTCTCTCTCTCTCTCTCTCTCTCTGTGTGTGTGTGTGTGTGTGTGTGTTTGAGTGCAGGCATGTGTACTTTAAGGTCTATAAAAAGAAAGTATACCAATGTTATTATGTAGTTTTGGAATAACCTTAACTTATTTTATTTCTGCAGTTACTTCTGTCAGATATCCTCTCCCTTTCAATAACACTCCTTAATATTTTTGTACCCAAGTACATTTTACTTTCTTGATGATGAATAAGAGGTGGATAAATACTGAGTTAGATATTATCTACTTTGAAAGCATCAACTTTGTTCATTTCAAGTTTACAAGGTTTGAGATATGATTAAATTTAGTGTTTATGTTTGAAACAACATTCTGAGGAACAAAGAATTCTTCCATAGATATTCCATTCAAGCCTTAAAATAAGAACTAGGTACACAACATCTAGAAAATCTAGAATAGTATGAAAAGACTAAATCTATAAATTTATATATGAATTTATAATAGGGACAGAGAAAGAAAAAGAAGCCTAGATCAAAAGCACAGAAGATATTTTAACAAAATCATAGGAAGAAGCTTTCCAAACCTAAAAAAGGAGCTGCCTATCAAGGCACAAAAACCATAAAGAACATCACATAGACTGGACTAGAAAAGAAATTCCCCATATCACATAATAATCAAAACACTAAATGTTCAGAACAAAGAAAGATAACAAAAGCTAAAAGAAAAAAAAAATACAAAGTTATATAAAGGCAGGTATATTGGAATAACACCTGATTCCTCCATGGAGACCCTGGAAGCCAGAATAGCCTAAGCAGGGGCCCTACAAACTCTGAAAGATCACAGATATCAGTGCAAAATACTATGGACAAAAACAAAACAAAACAAAACAACAACAACAACAAAAACTAATCATGATCAACAGAGAAAATAAAATCCAGGATTAAAACCAAACATAAGCAGTTTGTCTGCACCAACCTAGCTTTACTGAAGGAAGTAAGAGAAAATTTCCATTTTGAAGAGATTAACCATACCCAAGAAGATACAAGAAATAAATAATCCCAGACCACTCCTTAAAAAATAGGAAAATTATCCCAGAAAAAAGTAACAGCAATCAATAAAAATTGCTCATTGAGAACTCTCAATATTGATGGTGTCAGTCTTCCAATAAAGACACAGAAAAAGATTGCATCAGAAAACATGATTCATCCTTCTTAGGCATCTCAGGAGCATATCTCACCGTCAAAGGTAGATGTAACCTCCAGGTAAAAGAATAGTAAAAGGTTTTCCAAGCAAATACACCAAGAAGTAAGCCCATGTAGCCATTAGATTACCTGACAAAATAGACTTCAAGCCAAAAATCATCAGAAGACACTACTAACTCAATAGAGGAAAAAACCCAAGAGAATATAATAATTCTAAACATTTATGCATTGAAAAAAACTTAATTCATAAAAGAAAAATTACTATGGCTAAAAACACATGTTCACATTCACAGAGTGTGGGAAGCCCTAACCACAGGACTATTGCTTTGACATCATCATCGCTATTTAAACTTTATCTGCCATTTCTGAAGTTACAAACAAAGCCTGCTTTAGTTTCTCTTCTTGCATTAGTTCTCAGTTATGCAGGTTCTCACTTGTGCAGGTTCTCACTTGTGCAGGTTCTCACTTGTGCAGGTTCTCAGTTATGCAGGTTCTCCCTTGTGCAGGTTCTCACTTGTGCAGGTTCTCACTCGTGCAGGTTCTCACTCGTGCGGGTTCTCACTTATGCGGGTTCTCACTTGTGCGGGTTCTCCCCTATGCGGGCTCTCACTTGTGCAGGTTCTCAGTTATGCAGGTTCTCACTTGTGCAGGTTCTCACTTATGCAGGTTCTCACCTGTGCAGGTTCTCACTTGTTCAGGTTCTCACTTGTGCAGGTTCTCACTTGTGCAGGTTCTCACTTGTGCGGGTTCTCACTTATGCGGGTTCCCACCTATGCAGGTTCCCACCTGTGCAGGTTCTTACCTGTGCAGGTTCTCACTTGTGCAGGTTCTCACTGATGCAGGTTCTCACTTGTTCAGGTTCTCACTTGTGCAGGTTCTCACTTATACAGCTTTTCACTTAAGCATGTTCTCACTGCATAAGTTCTCACTTTAGTTTCTCTTCTTGCACATGTTTCCTTATACTGTATCTAGAGCTGTTTCCTTTAGGTATTTCCTGCCTGTGACCAGTTACCATAAATAAATCAGATTTCTTGTTGCCCCATTTTCCCTTTCAGTATATAACCCTTGCCATAAAAGTTGGACTTGGTCAGAATGCTCTGTCTTGTCCCATTACTTAGTGTCCGGTTCCTTTCTTTTCACCCCTCTCCCAGGTCAGCCATTGACTGACCTGTAGACCTGGTCAACAGAATAACAGTGGGTTACTTTAATACCTTTTTCTCTCCAATAGAAAGGTCATTCAGAGAAAAAAATTAAAAAGAAAAATGCTGGAATTAAATAACATCATAAATCAAACAGGCCTGTGAGATATCTGCAGAACAATTCACTCAGACACAAACAAATTTACTTTCTTATTAACAGCTCATGGTATTTTCTGCAAAATTGAACCCATACTTGGATAAAAACAAGATATGAAAAAAACTCAAGCACTCTTTATTCTATCTGACCACTGTGGATTATGGATATCAACAACAGAAAATGATAGCAGCAGCTGCAACAGAAAATATAGAAAATCATGGAAAGAGAAAAACTAGACAGTAAAAGAAAAATGAATCAAGACAGAAACCAAGAAAGAAATAAAAGACATGTTATAACTAAATGAAAATGAAAACATAACATACCCAAACTCTTGGACACAAGGAAGGTGGTAGTAAGAGTCAAGTTCATGTTCAATATCATTGGCTGTCCCCAGAATGGAAATTGAGATTTCATCTGTACCTGTCCGGTTGTCTAAGATCAACAAAACAAGTGACAGCTCATGCTGACTACGGTATGGAGTAAGAAAACTCATCCATTGCTGGTGAGAGTGCAGACTTGTACAGACACTATGGAAATCAGTGTGGCAGTTTTTCCTGGAGTCAGGAATAGGTCAAAATGTATCCCTGCAAGATTCATGGTTAGCAGCAAAAGATCCACAAAGAAAACTCATTTCAGCCTGGCTTAGTCAGCAGGAGTCTGACTCCAGCTGAGTTATTGCCAGCATTTTAAACACAGTACTATTTGAGAAACAGTTTTCTGCTGTAATACAATCCTTGGTGCTCAAGGAGGCAAAATTAGTTCAAAACTAAACATCAGCATAAGTATATAGGGAGCATCTGGCACCGTCTTTGTCATACATATAGCTTAAAGGTCATTTGGGCTATTGGCCATTTCCAGTCACAATTTTGGGAGCTTGATGTGGCCTAGCCCTTCAGATAACACAAACCAGATGGTTAATCACCACCAATTCACCCTTCTTTCCTTTCAGAGTATAATCCTGCTTGCTTAACATTCCTGCTTTCCTTGAAGTCTAATGGGCACAAGGGCCTTCATGCTTCCAACACCTCCAGATCCAGTTAAACTGCTCTTGGGTATAGACACAATGACATGTGCTTAAGCATGCTCATTGCTGATCTAGTCATAATTTCCAGTATTTAAAACAACCTGGACATCCCTAGACAGAAGAATAGATAAAAAAAAAATGTAGTATGTTTACACAATGGAGCATTCTTCAGCTGTTAAAAAAAATGATGTCATGAAATTTGCAGGAAAAAATGGACTGAACTTGAAAAAAATTCATCTTGAGCTATCTCAGATTCAGAAAGGTAAATATGGTATGTATTCACTTATATGTATATATTTGATGTTAATAATAACACAGCTACAATGTATAAAACAACAGAGGGGAGATACAGAGTAGAGGACTAGAGGGAACAGAGAGCTCTCATTAAGAAAGTGAACTAGAATAGATAAATATGAATGGAAGGGTAGCGGCTAGAACGCAAAGATCCTTCAGGGAGGAGGAGGGGTAGAGGGTGTGGGAAAGAATATGGGAGAGACAGCTAGGGCCATTTGAGGGGAAGTGTGGTGACCTAGCAAGTAGACAATTCTAAAATATATGCTTATATGAAAGCAATCTAAATGAAATTGCCAAATACTGGGGGAGACAGAATCCCAGCAGGCCAGCTCTTATGACAAACCAAGTTTCCAATACTGGGACTGGATTACATCTAGTTGAGTTGTTAGCCAAAGAGGCCCCACAGACATCCCCAGGCAATCCCTGCGGTTGTTCCCCACAGACTAACATCAAGATCCCATTGCTGGGACAACACCCACACAAGTCATTGAACATGGAGGTGTTAAGTCAGGTGGATCCATAAAGACTTCTATATTCATGTGTCTTTGCTACAGAATGGTACTCTGCACACCATCAAAAGAGAAATGTAAACACCAAGCCAGCCACAAACCCTTTATTCACAATGGTGTCCTGCCAGCAAGATATGCTAGGATAACGATGGTACAAAGGTCGTGGGAGTAACCAACCAATATCTGATCTGACTTCAGACCTACTTCATGATATAGTACCCAGGCCTGACACTTCCTGGGTGACCAAGAACCTGAAATTAGGTAGCCCAGGGACCTAGGATAGAACCAAATATTTAATACTGGTATTTTTTAAAGAGCAAAAATGTAGTTATAAAATGAATCCTGATGATATTCTTCTATAAGTTAGTTTCTTGTTCAGCCACCATCAGAGAAGCTTCCTCCTGCAGTAGATGAGAACAAATTCAGAATCCCACAGCTAAACATTAAGGAGAGAGTTAGAAACCTCTGTATACTCATCCCCAAATGTGATGTCTCCATTAAGTACCTTCCCACAGAACAGGAAGCAGAAAGAGTTTGGGGGGGGGGGCTGGAGAGATGGCTCAGTGGTTAAGATCACTGATTGCTCTTCCCAAGGTCCTGAGTTTGAATCCCAGCAACCACTTGGTGGCTCACAACCATCTGTAATGAGATCTGGTGCCCTCTTCTGGTGTGTCTGAAGACAGCTACAGTGTACTTATATATAATAAATAAATAAATCTTAAAAAAAAAAAAAGAGAGAGAGCCAAGGGGGATGGAAGACATCAAGGAAACGAAGCTCTTTGAATCAACATAAGGAAAAGTCATATGAACTTCCAGGATACAGCAGCACACAGGAACTACATGAGTCTCTACCAGGTCCTTTTCACATGTACTTTGGCATCTAGTTTAGGGTTTTTATGGGGTTCCTGAGTGTGAAATGAATGGATCCATGATTTTGATGCCTTTTCTTGGGATCTTTTCCTTTTGTTGGTTTGTCAAGTTTGAAGTAATATTTTTTCTTTTATCTGACTGTTTTATTTTATTACATTGTTAAAAACAAATGAATGAAAACGAGCCAATAGGGTAAAGGTTAACAACAACTGTCATTTATCAGTGAGACCAGGGTAGATCTCATGTTCAAAAGTAGTTGACCAAAAGGTTGACTCCAACGTTTTATGGGTTTGCTTACTTTTTTTGGAGGGGGGCATGGTTGTTTGGTTACAGTTTGATGTTTTCTTTTCATTTTGGATGACATTTTATTTCGTTTTCTTGGTTTTAAATAGTTTTGTTCTTGTATTGGTTTTTGTTTACTTTTTGAGACCTAGGCTCTAAGACAAGGCTTCTCAACCCACGGGTTGCATATGATATTTAAATCATTAATTCATTACAGTAGCAAAATTACAAATGTGAAGTAGCAAGAAAAGTAATTTTATGGTTGGGGTCACTGCAGTACAAGGAACTGTATTAGGGTCACTGCATTAAGAAGGTTGAGAACCATTGTGAAGATGATGTCAGAAAGCAAACCAGGAGACTTTGCTAACTCAAGATCTACAAAATAGATCTTGATATACATATTACCAAAATGTATAGATATGCCAGAAATCTGCTGAGAATTTACTTATTTGAGACACAGTGTCAGTATTTCCATGGCTGGTCTGGAATTTGGTCTGTAGATGAGGCTGGACATGAACTCCAAGATCTGCCTGTCTCTGCCCCTGCTCCTTTGAGTACACCAGCTATAAGTGACACCGTACAGAGACATACAGGTTGTTTCTTAGCCTCACCATGCCAAATGAGGATGCTCTTAGAATTCCAGTCCAAGGTTCCTTACATGCCTGCCCACTGTGAAGTTCATGCTGTGATGTCAATATTTAGTACTAATGTTTGAGTAGCAAATCAGAGAGGCCCTGTGTGGTTCATTAGCATCGGTGTTCAGTTTTTTTTTTAACTAATATTTTTGGGTTTTATTCAAGACAGAGTTTCTCTGTCTTTCCTGGGACTCACCCTGTAGATCAGGCTGGCCTTGAACTCAGAGATATGCCTTTCTCTCCCTCCTGGGTGCTGGGATTAAAGGTACCTAGCTAAAGACTAGTATTTTAAGGTGGTCAATTTTTAGATTTTACAACAAGACCAAGACCAAGTACAGTTTAGCTGTGTCCTGGCAAGGCTTGTGTTGCATAGGAGGGAAAATATTATTTTTATCCTCATAAGGCCCATGACTTAGGTTCCAATAACAGAGGACAAATTGATAATAACCCATGAAATTAGTTAGTATGTGCTTTACTTGACAGGAGAGGCTTTGTAAGGTAAACAAGTGGTGTTCCCTCTTTAAATAAAACCAGAGTTACCTTTAAACTTTGAGGGCTGCCACACAGTAGGTGTGATAAGGAATGGTTGGTGTTGAAGAACTATGACAGAGCAAAGACAATGATCTAATGGTCACAAGTCAGGGCCACTTAGAAAAGCCTCTTAGTTCTGACTCTTGAAAGTTTGGTCTTTGGAGAGAAGGCTCTTGTCATGAAAAGGATAAAGAGAATGGGGAGTGGGGATATATTCTATGGAGGTGTGGAAGGCGGATGCCTCTGAGGCATTACTCTGTTTGTCTCTCCCTGTCTCTGTCTCTCTGTCTTTCACTCCCCCCCCCCCACTACCCTCTTAACTCCCTTCTCCATGCCCCGAATAAACTCTATTCGATTCTATACTATACCATCTTGTGGCTGGTCCCTCAGAGGGAAGGAAATGGGGAGAGAAGGGCCAAAGGGGTAAGAAAGCAAGAGGGCAAGAGGGCAAGAGGGCAAGAGATGCAAAACAGCAAGAGAGTAAGGAGGGGGCAAGTAGCCCCTTCTATAGTGCCAGGCATACCTGGGTGTTGCCAGGTAACTGTGGGGTAGAGTTTAGACAGAATACTAGCATGCCTTCCTTACTGTTGAATAATCATCTCCTCTCATTTGAGCCTTGAGATCTGCTCTGGCTGAGAAGTGCCTGAGGCAGGGACCGCCTTTTTCTCAGATACCTTTAGTTTAAAATGTTCAATATGCTATGATATTACATTTTGGGGTAGCATGTTCTGAACCTCATCAAGAAACAAAACCAAAAATTCTTAACAATATTTTGACTATCTCTGTTTTAATTTGCTGACACATACTCATACTCTTTACTGTTGACCTGAAAGTGTGTGTGTGTGTGTTTGTGTGTGTGTGTGTGTGTGTGTGTGTATGTGTGTGTGTGTGTGTGTGTGTGTGTGTAGTACCCAATGTCCATCAGATGGTATCCAGTGTAAGGGACTTGTTTTGCTTTTGGGTTGGCTGTCAGTCAGCAAGTCCTAATGACCTTCCTGTCTCTGACCCTATAGCACTGGGGCTGGTTATAGGCATGAGACCATATGTAGCTTCTTTAAGCAAGTCATGGGACTTTCAGCTTTTTATAAGCTACACAAAACATTAAATATTTTATTATAAAACAGGTCTTGTGTAAATAATTACAGAAAATTTAATAAAGCTAGCCTTTTGTGTGATGAAGAATAGTTTTGATATTTGTTTTTGTGATAAGGTTTCATATAGCCCAGTGTGGTTTGAAATTAAAAAAGAACTTATTTGTGGTATGTGTATATATGTTTGTATGAATGTATATGTGTGTTGGATGTGAGTCAGTGCAGGTGTAATGTTCTGTGGTATGAACATGGAGATCAGAGGCTAACTTTCAGTCAGCTCTTCCTTCCACTATCAGTCCAAGGGATTGGTTTGCTCAGTCAACACTTTAACCCACTGAGTCCCCACATACCCGTAAATTCACTGTGCAGCCAAGGATAAACTTGAACTTTGATCCTCTTACTTCCGAGAGCTGGGATTACAGATGGGCACCATCCCACCGGGTTTTATGCTATGTAGGAGACCAAACCCAGGGTTTGTGTATGTGAGGCATGTACTCTACCAATTGAGCTTTAGGTACATGTGAAGTACTTGAAATGACAAAGAGAACAATTAACTCTGGGCGCCTGTGGACTCTGCGCATCTTCAGTATCAGTCCCCTTCCCTGCGTCGGAGGTACTTACCAGTCTGAGTTGTGCTCAGCTGCTGGGAATGGAAGTTGTCTTTGCCGATGAAGGTAAAACAGTGTTTTCCTTTGGAATTTGACTAATTTTTCATGTTAAGTTCATTTCAGCGCTCTAACTTGCCTCTACTGTGTTTTGTCTTTGAATCTCCTTGAACGGGCCATTACATTCTAGTTCCTGCAACAATTAAAAATATTCTTTAGGTCTTTATTTTTGTACTAGCTACATGTTTTGTATTGTTTCAAAAAAGGCAGTGTGTGCATATGTGTATGTGTGTGTGTGTGATATGAACGTGTTGCATGTATATATGGGCATGTATATTGGGTGTGGTGTCTGTGTAGGTATGTGTGGTATGTGTTTTTGTGTTTCAAAATTCAAAGTCCATTACCAGGGAAGTAAGTTTAGTTTCTTCGATGATTGTTTGGTCCACGCTTAGTGAGCACCAACTGTTTAGCATGGAGACTGGAATACACCAACTATGAACAAGCAGACCCTTTTATGATCCAGAGCCTCCCTTGTCTTTCCTATTGTCTAGTGAGACTCACGGTCTCACTACAAACATTTATATTGGACAGACCCACTGTTAGAATTGTAATTTGGTATATTTGGGTTGAATAAGATTTTCCAACCTGGACTTTAGGCCTTACAGATATGTTTAACAATTCTGCTATGAGAAAAATATTCTTTCATTCTGAGGAACTTCTGCTGATTAAACAGAAACCAGAATAACCTCAGCTTTTGAAATATGTGCTGTCCATGAGAAGATTAGCACTAACCTGCAAATGAACTTTTAATTAGCACTACTGTCTTGAGAACTGCACGCATTACCTGTAGAATGCATTTTTCCAGTGATGTCATCAGTATTGGATGTTTTTATTCATTGAGATTGTCTTCAAAGGCAAAAGAACATTTATGAATACTTGATTTTCATCCATTTAAGAAGGATGTAAATTTAGAAAGGATTTGTCTTCCTGTACAGATAATGTACTATGGGTCAAAGAGATGCTTTAGATGCCTCTTCACCTAGTCTCCTACCAAGTGAGGAAAAGTTGTTGAAAGGTCTTTAGCACTGTGAGGTCATATCAAGTGTTATGCATAGAATGATGAATAATATTTCTATTTGAGTTCTTCCAGTGCCTGCTCCTCTGCCTCATGCCAAATGGTGCTGGAGCTGGAGATATAAAGAGCATTAACCACAACATATAACCTATATATATCAAATTATATAGACACACTTGTATGTATGTATAGATTTAAAAACTTAGAATCATTCAATACATTTAACTGAATTTTCATTTTATATATAATTGTTTATCAGAGGTAGCGTTTTAGTCAGAAAAGATGTGTCTGATCAGTACAGTGAAGCCTCTAGGTAGGAACCAGCTTGGCTGTGTTCAATAAGAGATGTAAGAGTTGTTTTCAGCAGTAGGGTCTTACAATCAGTTTGTGGAGAGCAACCTGAGATATTTGAGAGTTTCCGGTTAGTTGAATATTTCTTAAGTTTCTCAGACATTTGTGTTTTATCTTTTGAGAACTCCATTTTGTCTTTTACTCCATTTTAAAATCAGGTTACTTGTTTTCTTGATGTCCAGATATATATTAGTTTTTATATATTTCAGGTGTTACCACAGTATTATATATGCAATTGGCAATGATATTTTCCCATTTTGTAGCCTGCTGCTTTTTCCAAATGATAGTTCCTTGATATAGAAAAACTTTCCACTTCATGAGATTCCATTTATTAATTGTTGAATGTGCTGCCTGTGCTATTAGTATCTGTTCTATTAGATTTAGGGGCCTGATGTTCTATTAGATTTAGGGGCCTGATGTTCTATTAGATTTAGGGGCCTGATGTTCTATTAATTAGATTTAGGGGCCTGATGTTCTATTAGATTTAGGGGCCTGATGTTGAGGTCCTTGATCCATTTGGAGTTGAGGTTTGTGTAAGGTGACAAATATAAAGCTATTTGCATTCTTCTTTCTATATGCAGTCATTCAATTGGACCAGCAATTTTTCAATGATGCTTTTTTTTTCTAGTGTGTTTTTGGAACTTTCTCAAAAATCAGTGTTCATAGGTTGTGTGCTTAGGTCTGAGTCTGCAATTTAATTCCACTGGACAAATTGTCTGTGTATAGGCTAATGCCATGCTGTTTGTATTATTATAACACCACTTGAGATCTGGAATGGTGATACCTTCTTTTATTATTCAGGAGTGTTTTAGTTATCCTGGTTTTTTTTTTTTTTTGTGTCCCTATGAGCTAAAATTGTCTTCCCAAGATCATGTTTCCTGTTCTCAGCATTCCTTACTTTCCTACAGAATTCTGTAGTGTGCAAGCTGTGTGAGCTTTCCCCTTCCACACTTGCATGTCTATTAGTGTCACCCTTGTTCAGCTCATGTTTAGTCAGTCATGTCAGCGAGACATCATGGTTGTTGCTTCTGACATTCCTGGGAAACACAATCTCACAAGCTCCATTTCTCTAGTCTTATTCTGCATCCCTTCTGTAATGATTCCTGGGCCTTGGCTCAGGAGTCGTTTTGTAAATAGGTTCATTGGAACTTGGCCCTACAACTTCAAGTTGATTGTGACCTTCAGAACTGTTCTCCATAGTGCAGTTCCTTGATGAGGGGTGAAAACTACAGTTACCTGTGGACATAGGGACACACATGTAGAACAGGTTAGAGATTGTAGTAGTGGCTATTGTATATTTTCCTACTATTGGAGATACAGTAACTTTTTATTCTAGGTATGCTACCTATTGCCTCCTAGTCCTTCAAATCTGTTCACATAACACAAACTATACAATAAAGTGAATATTACTATGTGAATAAATCTATGATTTTCATCAGCAGAAATTTATAGCTCTTTATAGTATTTAGACATCCTTTTACTTCTCAGGAAAAACAGTAAAATATTAACTACTGTTTGAGAAAGATTAAAAGGCTCTCCATCCCTGAAACACAAATGAGAAATCTTATTTTTAAATAAAAACCAATTTAAGAATTGACAACTGGTGCTGGAGAGATGGCTTAGCCGTTAAGAGCACTTGACTACTCTTTCAGAGGTCTTAAGTTCATTTCCCAGCAACCACATGGTAACTCACAACCATCTGTAATATAAATATTCATATAAATAAATCTTAAAAAATTTAGAGCAAGCCATTAAAAAAAGTTAAGGACCCAATTCAACAAATGTATATTCAAAAGTCCAAATAAAACATAAATATGACAACATATTAAGGTAATAGTATATTTACTGAAAGTCTATTCTAGCAATATAACTATCACCTCATGTATAGAAATATATTCATGTAACTTACATAAAATAGGCTAAACATAAAAAACAAACATGCATTTCTATAGCCTAGGAATTATCAACTTTCTGGTACCACACTGTACGTTAACTAGGAAAAAGGAGTGAATCGGTTTTGAAAAACCCAGTATTTGCAGAGTTATATCAAGACTAGACTAACTATAGAAACACCATGCTTACTGAAAAATGTCTAGTTCTTTCTGGTCATATGTAAGGGGAATGGTTCCTGCCCCTAGAACAGAGCCAGCAGGGTGTGGGCCTATACAAATGTTAATTGTTGCTGTGAGCAAAAGGTTTGTTTGTATAATAGTGTACACATATTTTCACTTTCTTCCTTTGAGGAATATCCTCTCTGCCAAGGTTAATGACTCCATGATAATCAGAAAAAGCATAAGTCTGGAAGGCTAATGTCTCAGAAAAATGTTAGAATGCTGTGACCTTCAGGACCTTAAGGCTGTGGGAACGAACACTGAAAACCTGAGTTCAAAAATACATAATTCCTCAACTATGAAATATATAAGGATGCAACATGAATTGTATAAAGAGCTTCACAGATCTAAAGAAACAGAGGCAGTGTACACTATAGGTCAGCTTATCAGAAAGATCTTAAGAAAGGAGATAAAGAAATTTAGGGAGTAAATTTAGGCAAACCTAGCTAAGTTTTTCCTTATTTATGCTTAAAAAGTCCTATATATTCCACGTTCATGGTTGAAGTCATCCTTGAGTAGAGGGAGTATAAGTCCAGGCCTGGGAGTGGTAGGAATGGTAATTTCAGATCAGGATCCCACCCAGCTAACTTACTGTTGTGCTTGTGCCTGTGTTTGCTGTTTCTTTCTAGGAATCAAGGCACTGGAGTCATAGGAGGCTGATTCATGGGATAATCAAAAGGGAACCTGGGGTAAAAACTGAATCTATATGTAAAGAAAAGAAAGGATTTTTGAGAGATGAGCTACCCAGAGAGGGCTTTTTTCCCTCTTTTTTTTTTTTTTGAATTGAAAAAAGCTGTCTGGAGACCTCCAGAGAAAGCCGAACATACAGAGAGCAATCTGGAAAGCTGTCTCAAGAACATCAGCTGTCAGCATGAAACCCATGATTTGACTTTGAGTTATTTATCTCATTGCTCTCAAACACCCCTTCTCTCAGAACCCTTCTCCAAGCTGAGGCTGGTCCCTGGTGGGAATACATAACTCTATTAACATGTTTATTTTTCCAAGAGTTAAGATGTACATTCACTTAATATTAAAAGTGAATTAAATATTAAAAGTAAATTAATATTAAAATATTAAATCATCTCCAAAAGAGATGATTTGAAAAAAATCATGGTAAGTATGAAATAAAAACAAAACAACCAAACAAAAAACAAACAATTTAATTGTATCTAACTACCACTGCTAAATTTTAAAAGAGAATTATAAGTCTGTGCCCAGATACGCAGGACTGATCCAAGTGTTTACAGATATGGAAATACACTGTCATTATGGATTGGTAGAGTGCATGGAAATAAACCGCTCTGGAGATGGTTTTGGAACAGCGTTTGCTTTATTGTTCATGAACACACACTTATACACTGGAAGGCTACTGACTGTGATTTGTTAGCATAGTACCTTGGATTTCATAGTGAGCACTGATACCATCAGGGTTTCTATGCAGAAGACGCACATCAAAGGAGACAAGCATGCTATTCATGATACTTCAGGATTCAGTGTTCTGGCTTCAGGAGCATGGTTTCTTATTTAGAAGTGCAGTATGCCAGGTAGGCTGGTTGCTAGGTCATGCCTGAATTTTCTCCTACAGGAATATAATATTACTAGATTTACTGTATTACCTCTAACTATAATACATTCCAGATTAATGCATTTAGCATTTTTATTTCTACTCTCTCCTTGGATTTAGTTCAAATATTCTACTCTTTTATTTTCATAACATTAAAGTTTTTAAAAATATATTTTTGTGTGTGGGTATGCATGATTCTATATACATGTGGGTGCATGTATTCATGCACATGGAATTCTGATGCCAACTTCTGGAAGTCAGTTCTCTTTTAACATGTGGCCACCTAGAGAGACTGAATTCAGGTCACCAGGCTCAGGAACAGTGCATTTGGCCACTGAGACATCTTGCTGGCTGGACATTGAAATTTTGATAGTCTAGGCTAGGTGTCTTTACATTTGAGTCAGGTTGAATACAATGTATTTAACATGGGCATCCATGTTCTTCAGTGTGAATGTTTTAGATTATACAAATATAGTCAGTTGAGGTGATCCCCATTACAGTCAACACTCTCCCTTTTCTTAGTTACTGTTCTGTTCCTGTGAGGACGCACCACAACAGAGGCAATTTTAAGAGAAATAATGTAATAGGGGGCTTGCTTAGTTTCAGAGGGCTAGTCTATCATCATCATAGTGCACATCATCAAGCACAGCAACAGGGATAAAGGTACAGTGCTGGAGTAGAAGCTGAGAGCTCAAAGGATCTGCAACTTGCAGCCACAGCAGGGGTGGTGGGTGGTAGGTAGTGGGTTGGGGGAGACAGACCAGGCTTGGCATGGGCTTTTGAACTCTCAAAGCTCACCCTGAGTGAAGTGACATACCTCCTCCACTGGGTGGCACCTCTTAATCCCTCCCGTTAGTTGCCCTAACTGGGGACCAAGCATTCAAACATGTGGGTATTTTTATTCAAACCACTACATCCTCCCCTCTGTCTTTCACAGGCTTGTAGATATAGCATAAAGCAAACTGTATTCAGACCAATTTAAAGGCCTATAGTCCTTCATAGTCTAAGAACTATTTAAGAGCTGGAGAGATGGCTCAGTGGTTAAGAGCACTGACTGCTCTTCCAGAGGTCCTGAGTTCAAATCCCAGCAACCACATGGTGGCTCACAACCATCTGTAATGAGATCTGATGAAGTGTACTTATATATTATAAATCTCTTTTAAAAATCCTAACTATTTAGAAGTCCAAAGACCAAAATATCTTGAGACCCGAGGCAATCTCTTAGCTGTAATTTTCTGTAACATCAAAAGGTCAATTACATACTTTCGACACATGATGGCACAGACTATAAACTACCATTCCAAGAGGGGCACATCCAGAAAACACTGGATAAAGCAAGACTGAAATCCAGCAGGGAAGCTCTAAACTCTGTCCCTATTCTTGATCTCAAAGGACTAATAAAATGGCTCTGTGTCTTCCACTCCTTGCAGATTTCCTGACTGCAACATGCTTCTCTCTCTTGGGCTGGCTCCACATCCTACCTATAGCTCTCCTTGGCAGATTTCTCATGGCTTTGGAATCCCCAACATCTTGGAGTGTCCAAGGTAATCCAGGCTTTCTCTTCAAGTATTCACACAGTGGTCTCTCTGGGCTTCCATGCTATGTGCCTGACCTCAGAAGCATTCCTTAATCATGAAGAAAGACTCCCTCCTCCTCCCCCCTTGTATTCTTATTGTCTTTCCGTCTAGAACCATGTGACTAAAGCTGCCAAGTTCCACTGACTGCTAGGGATAAAACCTCAATCCCTCCATTTACATGAGTTTTGACTAGTTGTTTTCCTTTGCTGCATAGGAGCTCCTGTTTACAAGTTGCAGGACTATCTGGGGCGCTGTGTTGTTCTTAAGTTTTTGGTGATTATTTTAGCTATTTCTCTACTGCTTTGATAAAAAAATCATGGTTAGTGCAACTCAGAGAAGAGTTATCTGGGCTAGAGCCCTTGATGGCAAAATGCAGGGCATGACACCTGAACCTGGAGGCTACCATCCTGAACTCCTCGGAAGCAGACTGTAACCTGACAATGGTGACCAGCTCTGACCTCAAAGCCTACCCCACAGTTCTTCCATCAAGGTCACTCCTCCTAAATCTACACAAGCACTACCACCAGCTGGGGTCCAAGTATTAAATGTCTGAGACTTCAGGAGACATTCATCATTACAGTCTCAATGACCATGATAGCAATTTACTGCCCCCATATCCCTGTTTTAAAGAGTGACTGCAGCCCAGGCATGCCCTGAACTGGTGACAATGCTCCTGCCTCAGCCTCCTGAGGGCTGGGATTACAGATGTGAAACCCTAGAGAGCTGATTGTGTCAAATGTTAAGTGATGTTAAATTTTCGGAATTTCATTTTGTTTCCTCAGGAAGATCTACGTGGTTAAGGGGAGCTATCAAAGAGGACACACATCTTTTAACTACTCAACACAAACGTCACTTCTCAAGCAGAATGCAACAAGACCAAGGGCAACCAGTTTGCTTCTAACTGGCTAAGGATTATAATAAAATAGCTACTGAAAGTTTCAGAAACTTCAAAAAGTCTCAGTCATCTGCCCACCTCATCTTTAGAAACACTAGGTTGGAGATCAGGCACAGATGAGTACGCAGAGTGCCAGGATCTCTATAAACCACTGGCTAAAATCAGAAAGGCATTCCGGGTGCTCACTGCAGTCTGATTCAACACACACATTTATGAGATTCATTCATATTCTATTTTATTTTTAATTCATGAGTAGTATTGCACTGAATATTCCAACTTCCCCATTCTCCCACTGACAGACATCTGGGCTCCTTGAGAGTTTTGCTCTCATGAGTACACTAGCCATGAACATCTCTTGGTGAACACAAGATGTGGGTCTGATGTGTCAAAGGGTAGATACACGTTTGACTTCAAGAAACTGACAGGGCTGTACTTTCAGCTTCGTTTGCTCAACAAAACAGCTGAGATGGTGAAGGACTGGTAAGGCCATGGTTCTGAGCTTCATGAATGGATCTCGGAGACCCTGGAAGACCCTTCCCTCACTTACAGGCAGAACAATGCCACGTGGGAAATGTCTGTAGAGGAGCTCAGGCAGCACATTCAACAGCAACAAGTTTGTGAATATCTGGCAAATCTTTGTCTCTATGATTTTCTGAAATTCAGATGATATCCCCAACCCTCTCCTTGGTAGCTTTTAAATGTACCCTCCATTTTTTTCTTCAGCAGTGGTGGTGGGGCTTCTTTTACTGGAAAGTAGAAACTGCCAGAAACAAATTACTCTATTTCTTTCCAGTCTTTGTTTCTTGTCCTCCTAAAGTCCCCTCCACTTCATTGATCTGCTTTAGACTTGTTAGCATGGTTTGAAAGTTCCTCCAAAATTCACGCCGAAATTTGCCACTGTAACAGTATGCATGCAACATTAGTAAGGAGGGGTCCATAAAAGATTATGAGTACACTGGAGTTTCCTCCCTCAAAACCAAATTGCTACCGCAGGAGTAGGTTCCTAAAGAAAACGACGACAGTTCCCAGTGCTCTTACCCTGTATGTTATTTTACCTTCTAACGCCTCCACAACCAAACAAACTCGTTCATAATTTAACGTCTGCAGTACTGTCACAGCAGAAGAGACTAAGTCAACCAACTCTCCCTACCTTCTCCTCTGTGAAAGTTGACCTCTACACAACCAATCTGTTACATTACTGTCATTTGAGACTTCTAAAGGATCAACTTGCAAGGTTACTTTTCCACCCTGGCCACCAAAGTCTGTCATACAGGCTCCGCACTAATATTCATAAAGTGGGCAGTCTGGATTTCAAGGTGTCAACAACAGTAACACTGAGCTTGGAGCCCGGAATGTTGGAGCCCTTGTGTTTGAGAAACTACCTTTCAACGTGTGTACCTGATCTGATACATGCGTCCATCCTGCAACTGCGTGTAAAGGCAGCATTATGCAACAGGTGCCCAGACAAGGGAGTAGGATCAATGTTGTCACACAACTAACCGGCCGTGCTTCTGTCTCTCACTCAGGCTTCTCTGGCGGAACTGGTTCTTTGGTTCCCAACTGGGCTGATGGTAGGGTGGGAAGTGAAGGGGAAGAGCCAAGCGGCGCCTGGCCAATGGCAGCTCTTGAACTTACACCTCCAGACGTCAGCGAAGCCGTGGAAACGGATGTCACACCGCTGGCTCGGAAGCTTCTCCATCCGCCTCCGGAGAGGGGGCGTGAGCCCCTAGGTGTCCGGGCAACCTCCGCGCGGGCGGGGCGCGCGCCCCCGAGGTCCCGCTTCTCCCCTGCGCTCCCGCCCTGGGCGAGCCCCCGCGCGCCCCCGCGGCCGGCTCCGCCCCCTCCCGGAGCGGGCGGCGCGCTCCCGCGGCGACGGGCCGTGTCGCGGGCGGGTGCGCGCGCTGCCGGCCGAGCCGCTGTTAAAATGGTCCGAGTCGGGCCGGCGCTGCCCACGCCGCGGCGCTGACTGAACCGGCTGGCCTAGCCGGCAGACTCGCTCCCTCCCTCGCGTCCCCACAGCTCGCGCCCGTCCTTCCCCGGCTCCCGGGGCAAAGCATGTAGCCCGCGTCCGGCACCCGGGCGGCCCGCAGCTGACGCCCACCCCCGCCGTCGCGTGTGCCGGGTGCGCTGCGCGGGCGACCCAAGCCAGCGGCCTGCCCCGCCGCCGGAGCCCCCCCGCGGGCCTCCCTCTCCCGCCCCGTCCCGGTCGCCCTCCTCGGGGGCCTTCTATATGGGCCACCTTCTCTCGAAGGAGCCGCGTAACCGCCCGAGCCAGAAGAGGCCTCGCTGCTGCAGCTGGTGCCGCCGCCGGCGCCCCCTCCTCCGACTGCCCCGCCGGACTCCGGCCAAGGCGTCCCCGCAGCCCGCGGCGCCCCGGAGCCGGGACTGCTTCTTCCGCGGGCCCTGCATGCTCTGCTTCATCGTGCACAGCCCCGGCGCGCCCGCCCCCGCCGGCCTAGAGGAGGAGCCGCCGCTCTCGCCGCCGCCGCGGGACGGGGCCTACGCCGCCGTCTCCTCGCAGCACCTGGCGCGGCGCTACGCGGCCCTGGCAGCTGAGGACTGCGCCGCCGCCGCACGCCGCTTCCTGCTGTCCTCCGCCTGCGCCGCCGCCTCGTCGCCCGCGTCCTGCTGCAAGGAGCTGGGGCTGGCCGCCGCCGCCTGGGAGCAGCAGGGCCCGAGCCTCTTCCTGGCCGGAGTGGGGCCCGTGCGCTTCCTGGGACCGCCGGCCGCCGTGCAGCTCTTCCGGGGACCGCCGGCGCCGCCGCAGGCCGAGCCCACCGCGGTCCTCGAGATGGTTTGCAAGCGGAAGGGGGCCGGGGTGCCCGCCTGCACCCCCTGCAAGCAGCCCCGCTGCGGCGGCGGGGGCTGCGGCGGGGGCGGCGGCGGCGGGGGAGGGCCCGCGGGGGGAGGTGCCTCGCCGCCGCGGCCGCCGGACGCCGGCTGCTGCCAGGCCCCGGAGCAGCCCCCGCCGCCGCTCTGCCCCGCGCCCGCCTCTCCCGCCTCCGAGTGTGTCCCCATCGAGGCCGCCGCCGGGGACGAAGTCCGAGCCGGGGGCACCGCCCCCTCGTCTGCCCAGCAGCAGCACGAAGGCGGCGACGCGGAGTTTCAGGAGCCCCCCGAAAACCCCTGCGAGTGTCACAGGGAGCCGCCCCCCGAGATCCCAGACATCAACCAACTGCCGCCGTCCATCCTGCTTAAGGTGGGTCTGGGCGAGACGCGCAGGGAAGCTTGCTTTCCCCCACAACCCGGCTCCCCCGCCTCGGAGACTTTCTCTCTCCTCCCCCTGACTGCGGGGGAGGGGGTCCCCTGACAGCCGGGGGACGCCGGAAGGGGGGACTGGGAAGCCTGTGTGGCCTGGTGTCGAAGCTGGAAAACCTGGAGGCTGCCGAATGCCTTGTAGTAGCTTAGGTCTTATGCCTACAACTCACGGTTCATACATTGCGTTAGCAACCCCCGATATAGAAACTACTAGTTATGAGGAATATACACGCATTCTTGAGCAGTTTGTATGCAGTGGGCAGCCACTTTGCATACTGGTGTTTGAAAAGTTTTCAGGTTTGATAGCTGTTAGTGGCTTGTAGTGCTCATTTACCATGAGCAGTCGCAGTGTCCTAGCTTTCTATATCTAAACCTCATGGATTTCTCCCGTTGATGCTGGGGGACAAGTCCTTTTAATGTCGTATGCAAAACAAACTGACATTTCAGTGTTGGGGACAGATGATTTACAGTGGTTTGCCTGGAGGGGGAGGGTTTTTTTTTTGTTTTTGTTTTTCTCTTGTGAACCTAGCGTTCCAGATGGGCCTAAAATGGTTGAATGATTTGTTCAAGGTCACACCCATAAACACTAAAGGGCATAACTGGTTCTTGAACTAGAGAGTTTTGGCTGGTTTGACTTAAGACCAATTACCCTGTTGTTTATGCTGTTTTCCTTCCTGACACGGATTACTACAAGTCAGAAGTGCTGTTTTTCCCTTAGGGGGTTGGGCGAGTGAAGAGTTGAAGTGCCTGCGGGAACTTTGTGTTAAATTACCAAGGAAAGTTTCCAGGTTTGTCAGTGCTAAGGGCAAGCTTTGTGATGGAATTTGTATAGTCCTTAACTTCGTTCCTCACCTTGTTTTCTGTCTTTGTTAGCACACCTCTTTCTGGAGATAATAAATGTGAACTTGGTTTTTCAGGGTGGATGATATTTAAATAAGACTAGCCAGAAATAACCTTCAGGAGAATTTGGCTCCTTTTATTTTTACTGAGGTAACTGTCATGAATTACAATTGTTACTGTCACTTCATTTGATTAGACTTTTGTGTTTGGCTCTGTTTCAGTGTGAACACTGTTCTTATGAACAATACAGAAACGAGGGCAATTTTTCCATGTCCTTGTGTCAGATTGTAATGATTTAATTATTATGTAGGTATATTTGTTGGAGAAGTAATTACTGTCTGTGTTCAGGGGATATGTTTAGAGCAGAGGAGACTTTCTCAAGTCCTTTAAACCTGGATGATATGGATAAAGTGTCAACGAACATTTGGTGTAGATGCTTCATTGCTGCCTCCTTAGATAGTCAGGGTGTAGAAGCAAAGGAAGACAAACGGACTCTTTTCTCCTTTTACCTTTATGTCACCAAGAAAAGGACTTTATTATCTTTTTTGGTTTATTGTGACACAGTCTCACCGTGTAATTCTGGCCTCCAGATTCTTGCTCCTGTTGCTTTGGCATCTTGAGTGCTAGGATTACAGGTGCACACTATCATGATTAAGTAAAATAAATACATCTTATAAAAAAGTTATTGAAAACTTGGTTCAAGAGACATGTAGGAACTCAGGACTTGCTTGTTGTGCTGGAGAATTTGAATATGGTGTGTAGATTCCGATTCCTTGTGCTAAAACTGTGAAGGAAGGTTCTCAGTTGGAGTCTCAGGTCTAGTTCCATGTGTCCCATGTGAAGCGAGTTGGGCTACCACGAAGTGGAGGGATTTTCAGTGTCTTCCAGCGCAGGTAGAACTTTTGCAACAGTGGCTTTGTGAATGAGCATGGCTTGCTCCTTGCTCTGGGTCTGTACTACTGAGGGAGTGAGGGGGGAAGGAAGGAAAAGGAGGGAGTGGAGAAAGGAAGGAATCTGGGTTGAGGTTCTGGGTGATGTGCCTTGCTATGAGAATGTTCTGTTTGACATGAGGTCAGAGTCATGTTAGAGTCACAGGAGGATGAGAGCATTCTGATGGTGGAGTGTTTCATTTGGAAAACAAACTTAGGAAACTGACAACTTTTCTCCTCCCATTATTACAAAGGTGATTGTATAGAGAGGTGCATTTATCACCTGCATTGAAAGTGTTACTAGTGTGACCTCCCCATAATGGACTATGATTGTATTGCTGTTGTTCCTTCTGCTCCTCCTCCTCCTGTTCCTCCTCCTCCTCCTCCTCCTGCTCCTCTTCTTCCTGCTCCTCCTCTTCATGCTCCTCCTCTTGCTCCTCCTCCTGCTCCTCCTTCTCCTGTTTCTCCTCCTCCTGCTCCTCCTCCTCCTCCTGTTCCTCCTCCTCTTGCTCCTCCTCCTGTTCCTCCTCCTCCTCCTGCTCCTCCTACTCCTACTCCTCCTCCTCTTGCTCCTCCTTCTCCTATTTCTCCTCCTCCTGCTCCTGCTCCTCCTCCTCTTGCTCCTCCTCCTGCTCCTGTTTCTCCTCCTGCTCCTCCTCCTCCTCCTGTTCCTCCTCTTGCTCCTCCTCCTGCTCCTCCTCCTCCTCCTGCTCCTCCTCCTCTTGCTCCTCCTCCTGCTCCTCCTTCTCCTGTTCCTCCTCCTCCTCCTCCTCCTGCTCCTCCTTCTGCTTCTCCTCTTTTGTACATTTTTGAAAAGAAATGGAAGTTAGGAGACTTTAGGAAGGAAATATGACTAAGCAATTGAAATTACTTTTCTAGATCTGCTCCATCCAATCAATATGTTAGCCACTAGCTACATGTATCCACATCTGCAATGTGTAAGTAAAAGTTAAAATTCAGTTTTTCAGTTATAAGAGCCAGGTTTCAGAAATCCATAGTCACATGTACTTAGTGCCTACTGTACTGGACTGTGTTGGATTTCCCCTTCACTGCTGAAAGGGCTGTGTATACTTTTCCCTCCTCAATGCCCGTGGTATTAAAAAGTTCTATGGGCTGTAATTTTGTGGTTAATGTGTTTTGGAAGTCTTTATTTTTTGTCTTTTTTGATAGCATATAGTTTGTCATTTTAAGACAGTGCTTAGTATCCAATAGTATTGTATTGCCTTCTGTTAAGAGATGCTTCCAGTTTTGTTTTTGCTGCTAGATGTCTGCATACACGTGGTAATAATTTCAAGGATAGGTATCAAGGAAGTGGAGTTTCATGTTGAAGAGTATGTGTTTGGCAGCTTAGAAACCTTTGGTGGCAATTAGTGCTCTCCTAGACGTGGAACAACTTTCTTGAACTAGTAAGCATTGCTGGATTATAACACACACACACACACACACACACACACACACACACAGAGAGAGAGAGAGAGAGAGAGAGAGAGAGAGAGAGAGAGAGAGAGAGAGAGAGAGGAAACAGGTCAGTCCAAACAGTTTAGTGACTGGCAGGTCCTGAGCTGGATGCCAGCTGTGTGCTCCTCTGTAGACACCGTTTGAATACACTGCTACGAGGACTTGAGGACTTGAGTACTCTCTCGGAGTTTATGAAAGGTATTTCTCAGTGGGGGAGGTTTGTTTGCTTACTCCAGACAACTTGTACACCGCTGAATCAGAGACTGATTAATCACTGGTGTGGGACTATTGTGTGGTCTTTATAGGAGATTTGAGAAGCAGAGAATGACTCTTCGAAGGTCAGCTCTGGGAATAGCAGTTTTCCTAAGTACCTAATAAACCTGCTACGTCTTTGGTTACTGTATTGTTCTGAATCCAATAAACTAGCCTCAGATTTTGCTACTCGTTGCTTTTACAATTTGAAGCACTTTTCTGTACTGAAATCACAGCTGGATTTTTATATGGCGAAGCCATTGGGTAACAGTTTCTTTACATATTTTCTCTTTGCACTTTGGCTACCTAGAGATAAACATTCAATATGATGTCATGTGCGTAATGTTTAGATTGTTATCCTGCTCTCTGTGAGTAAGCCTGTTTCCTTCCAAAATGTAGTAAAGAGGAGGAGAACTTGTCTGTTATCACTGTCAGAAACCCTTCTCTATGTATAGTTCTTTCCACTCTGATGTGTCAGTAGACACAAAGTTTTCATTTTGGTAGGTTTCTTTCATATGGGCTGCTTTAGTGGTAAAGGTAGTTTCAGGTGAGAAATTTGCTCTGGTAGAAAGCCTGGAAAGTTTTAGAAAGGCAGGTTTACCTCATTTCCTTTCTGAAGTGTGCTAATTGGTCTTAGGCAAATTAGGCTACCAAATAGTGCTGTGTGTTTACTTCAGAATTCTATCACTTGTTTTTAGTGAAAGCTGCCAGAGGCTTGGAGCTTCAGTGGTATAAAAGATGCTGGGAGAAATGTGGTTAAGAACCACTTCAGATCAGCACAATAGATTCTAAAGTTGGCCAGTCTTCTGGGGTGTCTCTTCCCTCTTGTCTACTACCTACATATTAAATTCCTTTCACATTGATAAGCAAAACTAACCTAGATCCACGTGGATTCAGTCAGTGCTGTGGGCCAAAAGTGCCGGAGAGAAAACTGGAGGAGTACTGGTCAGACTTGTTTCAGCTGGATGCTGCTCTGTACTATGAGCATTCGGAAAACAAATATGGAAGGCGAGAAAGGACTCCTGCAAGTTGTCCTACCTTCACAGATGTGTCTGTCTGCTTCTGCCTCTTCTGTCTCTCAGTGTCTCTGTCACACTCTCTCCCTCTCTCTCTCACATACTCATGTGCATGGACACACAGTCTTGTATATATGTGTATACATTTGTGCACATACACACTTGCACATGTGCATATACACTTTTCTATGCACATAAACAAATACATGGAATGTAAAAACAAAACGTCCAGCTTTTTAAAGAAGTTATACAGGTGACTTAGTTTCCTCAGATCTTTATTTTCTCATCTATAAAATCAGGAGGATAAGCATAAAAATATCTGCATAGCTTGGAGCTTTGAGAGGGACCATGGTTGTATGACAGGCGAATACTTTCCAAAGAAAAATAGACCTTTCCAAATGTTTGCGCTCTAGAATTAAATAAAACAAATACTGAGAAGGATTTATTCTTAGGAAACTGTTTATAAACGGTCAGTAGTCTGCCATATCTGGGGTGGTGCTCCTGGTGTGACCTACCCAGGGGTCTAGCTCAGTGTAGGACAATAAGTTAAAGCCAGTTGCCAGCTAAAAGCTTGGTAGAGAAAAAAAGAAAAAAAAGGAAAATCACATTAAGCTGGTCTGGAGGTGTAGAGCCACTTGGAGGAGTGGGAGAGGAGCCAGAAGCAGAACAAGTAAGCGAGAGCCATGCAGGAATAATAATCTTTCCACACATCTTGATTTATTATAAACTTAAGTATGGATGACGGCAGGCAGGAAGGAGTGCCAAGGTAGATTCATAAATTGGCTAAGCTGATTATCCCAGTAATTGTAGCACTTGGGGGCAGTCTGGAGGATCACAGAGGCCACCATGATGAAGACCCTGTCTCATTTACAGAACAAAACCACACTGGCTGAGCCTTGAACATCCCCTGTCGAACCCGTACTCAGACTGAGGAGCAGGCTAGACAGTTCTGAACAAACTTTCCAAGACACTGAAACAGCTGTGTGGACACAGCAGTTTCCCAGGGAGCCAAGGTAAAGGACAAGAGGACACTAATGGAACAGACACTTGCACCATAGCGAACAGCTTCCAGAGGGATCAGGCAAGTTGAAAATAAAAAGACCCAGAAAGGTCCAATTCTGTAATTGTACTGTGTTACCTGAAATACTTCTTTCAAACAATTTTGAGATATGTAGACAGTATAAAGAATGTGAGCCATAGTGAGGGAACGAAAGCAGATGGGAGAAACTGACACGGAGGCTTCAAAGAATTCAAAAGGACTGTTGTAAATGAGCAAAATAAACAATGTAAATAACAAAATGATGCTCATGACTTGAGGACCATATTGCCACATTGACTCAGCAAGTGCTAGTCCATCTCTCCAGCTGGACCGTTGTCTCCCCTTCCCAGACCGGCTCAGGTTGTTCCATAGGACCCAGTGATAATGTGCATCCTTGTCTTGTTCCTGTTCTGTGGGAAACATCTACAGATTCAGGTGTACAGCAGTTTGTAGGTGGGTGGAGTGACGTAGATCTCATTTTCACGTTGAAAAAAACACTCTTATTCTAGATTGTAGAATGTTTTAATCAAGAAATGGTGTGGTTTGGGTAAATGCCTTTTTTTTGAAACAGTTGGGGCACTATTTTCATCTTTGATTTTATTGGTCTGGTGTGTTACACGTTTTATTTTCTCACGTGTTGACCCACCCTTACTTAGAATAACTCTCGTTTGTCCATGGTTCATGTGATCTTTTACTATATTGCTAGATTTAGTTTTTATTTATTTATGTGTACGGGTGTTTTGCCTGCGTGCATGTCTATACATGTAAATGCATGTCTAGAGCTCTTAAAGGTCATGTAGGTGTTGGGAATTGAACCTGGGCCTACTGGAAGAATACCAGCTCTTTTGGTTGAACCACCTCACTAGTCCACTAGTTTGTTAATTTTTAAAAAGATTTTTTTTTAACCTACATTCATGAGGGACTTCAGTCTGTACATTTTCCTGGAATTCTTTGCTGGTCTTTGGTTTGGCTTTCAGTTTCATAATGCTGGCCTCACAGAACAAAATAGAAGGTGTTCTGTTATTCCAAAATTTATCAAAGAATCTAAGAAAAAATTAAGAATTTAAAAATTTAAATCACTTTCAACCCAGTATCTCTGAAGTCTTTAGTTCTTATAACTGTAAAGTTCTATGTTATCAACTGATAACAGGTATCTCAGAACCTACAAAGCAAGCAGTATGCTCTAAATGATTAAATTTTTATTTCTGGTTACCTTGAAGTTTTATTTGTAACAGTTTTTAGTTCATCCTGAGTGACTTGGGCTGCATCTTAGAAGAAGGAACAATGGAAAGGCTCCTTTACCTGTAGCTCTCACCTGCTCTCATCTGTCCATTTTTATAATGAAATTTTCATTTCAGTTATGGTGTAATTCAGCCCTAGAATTTCCTTCTGGTTTTCTAATTTCTGCCTTCCATTGGTATTGTCTGTTTGAGGAGACATTTCTGTTTGCCTTTGTGAACTTTAGTTCTTTTGTTTTTTGTTTTTGCTGGGCTGAGCCTTGAACTCCCACTGCCTGTGTACTAGGCCAGTGTTCTGCAACTGAGGCTCCATCCCAAGCTCTCCCTTAGCTCTTCTGCCTTCACTGTTGACTTATTGTCTAGGAAGTCTGGTATCTTAGGCTTCTTCATCTGCAGTTTCCAGTGACTTTTCTTTGTTTAGGAGTTTTATCTCACTGTATATTTGATTGTGCGCCGTATTTAAACTAGGCACTGAGAGTGTCCCAGAGCAGCCCTTCTGGGAATTAGCCTTTTCTCTGTAGGATGCATTTCTGCTGCTTGTGCTGCCAAGTTTGTCATTGGCTATCCATCACTGCTCCATGCCGTGTGTAGCCCGAGGCCTCTGCTTAGGTTACTCATTCAGTAGTCATGGGACACAGATTGCCTTAATGCTGGAAATTGTCTGCCTTTCCCCCTTGGTTAATGAACCACTTACTAGTTTATAAAATTTTAATACAATTGGTGTTGACAGTCTAAGCAGGTTTGGTGAGCAAATAGACTTTTGGACTGAACCTGTCTACCATTTTTGCTAGCAGTCTCATTCTTCTGAATAACCGTTCATCAAGGAAGACATCACAGGAATATTGGAAATATTGGAAATTGAAGGAAATGAAAGCCAATACAGGAATCATTATGGGATATAGCTAAAGTAGATTGGAAGGAATTTACTTACAGCTTTAAGTAATCTGTGTTATAAAGTGGGTTTCGTGAACCTAGCCTGGGGCAAGACAAATCTGCTAAAGTTTCATTGGCACACAGCCTTGCAAAAAATGTGTGTACTAGGCTGTGTGCCAGTAAAAGTTACTTTTGTTGTTTGAAAGATGGAGTTTCTGCCAGAGATGTAGATCTGGGCTGCTGTGTAGTTTTGTGTGACTGGGATTGCTCTTGTGATGAATTTTGTTTTAAATAATGACTCCACAGGACTCAAACCCTGGGTCACAGAGTTCTCTGCTTCCATGGCTGAGAAACATGTTCCCTTTGGGGTTTTAGGATTCTGCAAACTGTCGCGCTGCAGCTCTGCCACACAGGCGGCATAGGGGACGGGGCAGTAGGGTAAAGGACAAGAGAGAAAGAAGAGCAAGCAGAAGACACTCTTCTGGCAGATGCAGTTTTGGTCCTCTCTGGAGAGAGGCTGGTCTGTTGAGTTCGCTGTGTCTGCTTCCATTTCCAAGCAGGAGACCAGCAAAAGCAGCCGACAACCCCGTCCAGTTTTAGGCCATTCTTTGCAGTTCTGCTTCTCTGCATTTCACCCATTATTAATTTGTAGTCCTGAGGCAGTCACTCCTACTGCACTGCCAATAGCGTTTAAGAACCTCGTGCTTCTGAATAACCGTAAGGTGCTGCAGGAATACTGGAACTATTGTTCACTGACAGAAATGAAAGCCAATGCAGAAAATATTATGGGGCACAGATAAAGCAGATTAGAAGGAACTCATAGCTTGTCAATAGCTTTTATGTGTGAGCAATGCAGGGAAGGGCTTACGCCATCCTCATGAGGACTGCAGCCACATCCGCTAGGCGTTTCTTACGCATACTCTGTGCTCCCAGTTACACTCTCTGTGGAACAGAAAGGCGGTGGTTTCCCTCAGGCTCCAGGTCTAAGGCAGTAGCCTGGAGACCTACAGGTGTTGCTTGTATAGAGGTAAGTTATTTTAAGACAGCGGAGACAGAAATGATTTATATGCTTCTTACCGTTTCTGACAACATGGTAGAAACTGAACTTAGGCTGTTACATACAATCTCGTCACCTTATTAGATAAATGCTATATTATTCCCATTTTAAGAATTAGAAAATTTAGGCACATAGAGGTTATGAAGTTTTGTAAGGCTGTGACTCAAGCCTAAAGACAAGGTAATTGTGTTCATGTCTGTTCTCTCTAAAACTTTAACTTTTGTGGAAATTTTTGTGTATGCGCCAAAGCCGAAAATACTAAAACACTTTAGATGTTGTTCACCAAGCTTCAACTATATTCTACTTTTCTTGTTTTAACCTTTCAGTGTTTTAAAAATTTTCCAATAAAGAATATAAAAGCAAATTTTAGATTATAATTTCTCATAAGCACTAGAATAAAATATCAATATAATGGTGATATAAAAGATAAAATCTAGTTTCCTTTATATCATATAACGTGTGTTTGGTGCCAGTTTTCACTCATTGTCTCAGAAGCGTTTCTTTCTCACAGTTGGTTTAGTTCAGTCTCTCAGTCTGCCGACACCATTACTTGATGACATGTCTTCATGTCTTCAGAGATCTGCCTGGATTCCACCCCCGTCTTCAATAGTCCTCTCATGATGGGACTTAGTGTTTTTTTTTTTTTTTTTTTTTTTTCTGAGATGATAATTTTATTTATTCCAGTGATAAGTTTTTTAAAATTAATTTATTCATTTTAACATCCCAATATAGCTCCCTCTCCTCTCAGTACCCCCATTGCCCCCTCACCTTCTCCTCTGAGAAGGAGACCAACCCTTACGCCCTCCCACCCCTCCCTACCTGCATCAGGTCACTGCAGGACTAGGTGCTTCCTCTTCCACTTAGGCCAGATAAAGGTGGCCCAGTTCGGGGAGTGACATCCACAGGCCTCAGAGTCAGGGATCGCCTATGTTCTTTTAAAATAGATTTCACTGCAGAGTAGTGTCATTTTGCAGCATTTAAGATTTGTAATGTATATTGGCATGGACTGATTTTAGATGTATAGAGAAAGTGCAGAGGTAAAGAGAGGTCCCCTCTACCCTGCACCTGGTATGTTCCCCGTAACTTTATTTTCATTCCTGAGGTGCATTTGCCAAAACTATGGCGCCAGCACTGTTGTATTCCTAGTGATTACAAATTGACCTCTGTCTTGATTTGATCAGATTCTTCACTAATGTTCTTTTCTATTTTCTATAGTCCCAGAATCCAGGTCAGGATTCGCAGTGGTACTAGTAGCTATTTTGTGTAGTCTTTTCTGAACTAAAACTATTATATATTCCCTGTTTTTCATAACCTTGAGCTTTTGGAATCTCTAGCAGATGTTTTTGTGGGACATTCAGTGTTAGATCTGTGTCTTTTAGTGTTGGACAGGGTTATGGGTTTCTAGGGATAAGCCATGAGGACTGTACTGGATGTCTTTCCTCCCTCTTCTTCCTGTTCTGTAAGTGTAAGCATTTTTTCATTTGATTTTGGCTTTTTCTTGTGATTTTTTTTAAATACACACATTAGTATCATCCTGTTTCGCGCCCCCCCCCCCCCCCCCCCCCCCGTTATCTGAAGGGTAGTGCCAATTTCTGTCCTTAGCCTGTGTTACCAGACTTCTTGTTCTGTGGACAGTCTCTGAGTTTGGGTGGTGTCCACTTGCATTCAATGTAATTTAAGACAAAGCTTTGTCATATTGCTATATCTTGGAAAAACACTCAGCAAATACATGATTCTTTTTGTAATTTGCAGATATTTTCCAATTTGTCCCTGGATGAACGTTGCCTTTCTGCATCATTGGTTTGCAAGTACTGGCGTGACCTTTGTCTAGATTTCCAGTTTTGGAAGCAGCTGGACCTTAGTAGTCGTCAGCAGGTACGGAATTGAATTGTTAAAACCCTTATTTGATCTACTGTTGAAGAAGAGTCTTTATTTTCCCTTAGGATGACTGTAATCTACAACTGTATGCTTCCTTTTCTAAAACAGTGATTTTCTAATAAATTTAATGGTGCGTGCATGCGTGTATCCCTGCATGTGCACACATACGTTCTCATACTTGGTGTGTATATATGGTGTGTATATTTGGTGTGTATAGAAGTTTATGTGAAAGCTAGACTCCATGGAGGAAAGGGTAGTTTCTAATATAGACTGGTAATTGTGCAGTTCACGTCTCTGTCTCAGTTATTTCTGTTTCTCCCTTTATCATCATTTCAAAACTACGAGCCTTTCATTGCGGTGACATCTTAAGAGTTTAACAGCGGAGAACGTTGGCACTCATGCATCTGGCCCATGTGATGGCTCCACACATAAGACGTCATCCATCTCTTGGCAACTCCAACAAGAGATGCTGCTGTTTCCAGTTTTATGGATAAAGAAATGGAAACACATTGGATGAAAATAACTTTTTGAAAAGCCTTTTCATTTGGATGTTTTTCAGTTTTCTAGTTGCTCAGTAAACGTGCATGATTATTAGAGTCCTAAACTGCTGTTGAGTCTCTCATGCATGTTACCATTGTGCATTGGGAAGTCCTTGATGGCAGGTTTTCTTAAAGAAAGCAGATTTGTAAGATTTGTTAATTACTAGGGTGTGAATAACCCACCATGACTCATTGCAGGCTCCTTGTCTCATGTTATCAAGTGCAGATTACAAAGATGTGCACGTAATAGGCTTTTGTGAACTGGTACACGGGTCTGACATACACTGGTAGTCTGTATGTGACTCACGTTTTAAACAGAGTCAGCGAGTTCCAGACATTCATGCACAAGCCTTTCTGTCTTGCCTCCTCCTCACTAACAGACGGGCACATAGGTGGTTACTTGCTCGTGTTCCTGAGCTGTATGAACAGAGGCATGGCAGGAATGAAGATGAGACAGATGGGAAGTGACCCTCCTGCTGACTTAGCCGTTTCCTCTCAGCTACACTGGGCAGCTTCCTCTGGTGGTGAGGTCTTGAGGGGAGAAAAAAGAGGAGCAGCAAGTTGTAACGTCTGTGCTTCTTCCAGCGGACACTGAGGTGCTCCCTCTGTGGCTCTCACTCCAGTGCTCCTTTCCAGTGGACACTGAGGTGCTCCCTCTGTGGCTCTCACTCCAGTGCTCCTTTCCAGCGGACACTGAGGTGCTCCCTCTGTGGCTCTCACTCCAGTGCTCCTTTCCAGCGGACACTGAGGTGCTCCCTCTGTGGCTCTCGCTCCAGTGCTCCTTTCCAGTGGACACTGAGGTGCTCCCTCTGTGGCTCTCACTCCAGTGCTCCTTTCCAGCGGACACTGAGGTGCTCCCTCTGTGGCTCTTGCTCCAGTGCACTCAACAGGTCCCTTTTTGCCTCTTAACCGTTATCTGCATTTTCTCTTTCCCCTGCTTTTGCCACAGGATTGGAATAACATTAACTGATTTTGAAAACGTGGTTGGGCTGGGAACGTGCCTGGCTGGTATTTCATTTTATTTATAAATTCAGGTGGCTGTGAGTTTTTGACAGATGAACTTACTTGTCTTTAGCACTGAGTCTCATGAGTCAAGTTTTCTGACAAAGGCATTTCTGTGGCCTCTGCTGTGTTGCTGCCCTGCACAGTGATGCATTTTCCCAGCTGTGTGTCACCTGTGAGGTGGCTCTGTGTCAGCAGTAAAGCTCACAGCTACATACTGTGCTGCCATCTGATTCCAAGTGCGAACATTCAGGTTATGGGCTGCGAATAACTCGGAAGCTTGCCAGCTATGTGCAAGGCCCTGTGGTTACTTCTAGCACCAAAACAAACAAACAAACAAACAAACAAACAGAACATCAAATACATCGAACCAAACCAAAACCCAATCCATGTGTCATACTGATATGTAATAGTTATATATTTATAAATATTTAGTTATAAAACATTTTAAGTCTCAATGTAGATTGTTTATAGTTTTTGGTGAGCTTGAAGCTTTAATAAAAGCAAGCCCCCCAAATGATTGATTTCTGGGGTTTAGTGAGAAGTAGCGTGTGCATTCTCCTTGCTCTCTGATAGCACTTACAGTACTAAATAAACCATGGAGCTTAGTCCACACGAGCAAACAGTTTCCCATCAGAAATATGTGCTCAGGAGTCAGCACAGACTGCAAAGGGTCTGGTGCCCCGCCTCCACCTCAGACACCACTTTCTACGTCACACAGCTAGCTACAACTTCAGGAGCTATACTTCCCACCCGATCTTCAACTCAGGAAAATGTTTACTTATATTTTCTGGTTTATAATTAAGGCTATGGACAGAAACATTCACATGGAAAAGTTTCAAGTCAACTTAGGGATGAGTCTTCCAGTCGTTTGTTAACTTTTTGCTGAGACTGTTTATAGCCTCATCTCCATTGAGCGTTGTTTCCCTCCTCAGAGGTTAGAGGGATGGTAGCTCGACTCTAATGTCTATTGACTGGTTGGTGTGTGTTTTTGTTTGTTTTTACTGAAGTTTGAGCCAGGGGAATGCTCTTGCACTGAGGGGGAGCTCTCACCCTCCCTGTTTAGTCCCTGTAGTAACCAGACTTGATTCTGAAACTGTCAAGGAGCCCCTCCCTCATTTACCTTATTCAGGAAGGGTCAAAGGGGCTCTTCATGGATGACCAACGACTCTGACACTTGGAAGGTTCTAAGAGTTTTAGGAAGTTTATAGCAGGCATTGTAAACAAAGAACAAGTATGTACATAGTTTGTTGTACAAACTAAAAAAAAAGTTTTTATTACTTATTGGGAGAAGTTAAGTAATGCAAAATAGTTTTCCAGCAAAGTTTAATTTATTGTATTTTTTTTTCTCTCTCATAGGTTACTGATGAATTATTGGAAAAAATTGCCTCCAGAAGTCAGAATATAATTGAGATCAACATTTCTGATTGTCGCAGTATGTCTGATACTGGCGTGTGTGTTCTAGCATTTAAGTGTCCTGGACTTCTTAGGTATACAGCCTACAGGTGTAAGCAGCTTTCTGACACCTCTATCATTGCGGTCGCATCTCACTGTCCTTTACTGCAGAAAGTCCACGTAGGCAACCAGGACAAACTCACTGATGAAGGACTCAAGCAGGTAAATCCACCGCGTTTACTGCGAGGTTTCACACACTGATTGAACAGCTGTCGCAGCAACATTTTGAAAGGTTGTTGCATTAAAACGAATTACTAGAGACTAAAGTGAGCTATGTTTTTTTTCCTGTAAAAATGAATATTTGATTAGGTGAGTGAGCTACGGAGCTGTAGTGATGATCAGATATATCAATTTTTCTGTGTTTTACAGTGAGTATCTGGGGCCAGCCATTTTACTGGATCCCCAATTGTTAGCTCCTATTTGAAATTACAGTATTCAGTTTAGGTCAGAATAATTTATTTTAAAGATTTATTTATTTATTATATATAAGTACACTAGCTGTCTTCAGACATAGCAGAGGAGGGCATCAGATTTTATTATAGATGGTTGTGAGCCACCATGTGGTTGCTGGGATTTGAACTCAGGACCTCTGGAAGAGCAGTCAGTGCTCTTAACCACTGAGCTGATTGTCTTCAGCCCCAGAATAAGTTTTTAAAAGTTATTTAAAAGCTTAATTTCCCTTTCATGTTATCAGATGACATATTTTAAACATGGTTTTAAGACATATATGGACATTCAAATTGAAGAGCACAAAATAAGAAAAATGGCAATTACCTACATTTGGCTTAATAATTGGAATTAAATCAGTTCAATAATACCCTCCCTTTTGATACTCTTCCTCTGGAATAGCATTTAACATACCCGGAGAGAGTAGCTTACACATTTATGAAGGGAGGCTCCTTAAGTGAATCATTAAATATGGATATGTGGAAAGTTGAGTATGAGGAGAACTTTGGGAAGACTGTTTTGAGTAGAGTCTACTGTGTTTATCAAAGATGCCACTAACTTAGAGGCTGTGAAGGGATACTTTTCTTTAACTAGTTTCTTCTTTTACAGATAAAGCATTTTATAACATTCTTGAAATCAGTTAATATATTCCTTTCTAGCGAAATATATACTCCCTATGATTTTTCTTTTTCAGCATTTCATTTCTCAGCAAAACATTTTTTATATTAATGTATTAACAGCTAGATTATCTTTACATATTTAGTGTCATGTAACACAATAGGCATTATTAGCAGGCTAGTGGGGATGTTCTGAGTAATACTTGGAAAAAATTCATAGTTGTGGTTAGAGTAGAGAGAAATTAGCAAGGTTTTCAAGGAACGGACTATGTTGTCACAGTCACACACCCCTGAAACTGACTGTGTAAAGCCTGTGCTATGTCAGTCATCATAAGTGTTAGCTAACATTTCAGTGTGGTAGTTGTTCATGGGATTCAACTATGAAGTAGCTGTATACAGTGCAGTGTTCTAATAGATAGGAAAGCCGCTTGAATATTTTCTTTGTAGCGAACAGATTCTCATTGTAGTGTACAGTACCACTTTTCTGTTCTTAACTGTTCTGTAGCAGGGCATGGCAAGATTTGGCTGTTACGTTAGACTGCTCTGACTGACAGAGCGGTGTTTGGGTATGGTACAAGGAAAATGGATTATTATATATATATATATATATGTTTTCTAATTTATACTATATTACTGTGTTAAATAAATGTTGCCCATGACCCACTTAGTGAACTAATTTCTAACCTATTGATATTTGATAAATTGTGTTATGGAGTGTATTGTGGTTTTAGTAAACCAATTGTTTCATGGTGACTTATTCATGAGTAACGGTTTTCTGTGATTATTTTTTTTTTTCTTGAACTCAGTTATTTAGCAGTTCCTTGTTGACTTTGGTGACTCGTTGTCCCCCTTTTGACAATAAATGACAAATGGTGCAGAAATGAGTACATGCCTTTTATTCGTAATAACTTTGAAATGTCTTTCCTTCAGAAGTGCTATAATTTCAGCTGTATTTAGCAAAAAACAAATGTATGTTTTTTAAGTTATAATTAAAGTATTGAATTCTGCTAGATGTTTCTCCGACTATAGTGACTTCCTTAAGATTTTAGTTGTTTAAAAAAGTTTTTTTTCTTAGCATGTGTGTGTGTGTGTATGTGTGCGTGAGTGTGCATGTGTGTCATAGTGTACATGTGGAGGTTAGAGGACAGGTTGGCGTAGTTAATTCTCTCTTACCATGTGAGTTCCAGGGTTAAGACTTAGGTAGTCAGTCTTGGTGGCTAGTGCCTGTACCACTGGGTCATCTTGCTGCCCTCCCCTTCTAAAATTAACTAATTCATACGTGTGCACACATGCCATGGTTCGCACGAGTCAAGTGGCTCCCAGAGATTGAATTCGGGCACCAGGCTTATAGCAATGGCCTTTACCCACCGAGTCATCTTGCCAAAAGTTGGATGCTTTGACCAAACTATCTTACTTACAGAATGTCATCTTTTGAATGTGAATCTTTCTGTCTCCATGGAAATCATACTATATAGTTTCATCGGTGGGAACATTTTACCACTATGTTGTACCTCTGTTGTATTTGTCTAATCAGACTATGATTATGAATCTGGGAGAAAGAGCAGTTTAATTAAGAATAATAGCTATTTTAGTTTTCTTAATATTTTCTCATTTAGCATTTGTATTCATGTAAGTAATTGTTAGTAGTCAACTCATTAAAATATTTAAGAAACTATATCCTTTGTTACATTATATATGACAGTCCCAACTTAGTTTGAGTCGTGTAACTCCGATGTTTCTGAAAATAAGCCATTGTAGATTTTTTTCCATATTAAAATGATAATTAAAAACTGAATTGTCAGTAAATTTCAGTCTGGCTGTTGTATGAGTTCTTTAGTTTTCAGAAGATAGATCTTTAGGCTACAGCTCTAGCTGAGTGGTGGAGCGTTCGTCCAGGCTGCACACGGCCTGGGCTTGCTCTCCAGCTCAGCCCAACAGTCCGTCCACAAACCCCAATCCAGGCGAAAATTCTTCGAACAGGTGGAAATGTTTAAAAGGAGCCAGAGGAGCCTGATCCACTGGAAACAGGACCACAGCAAGCAGCAGGCACCGCACGTTGGAACTAGAGGCTAACCTGGCCAACAAAATGAGCCAGAGCAACACTGAACACAAAGTCAATCAAAAACCACAGCAAACCAACACCTCAAAAGCAGAAATCAAGGAAAGGCAAATTAAAAGTAGAAGGAATATAGTGTTGTTGCTTTAAAAAACACACAAAACCAATTTGTGTTCTAGTCTCTAGGATGGCAGTAGGTGGAAAGATGGCAGCTACATTCCAAGTGTGGGCACAGGTTCCTGGTCCCAGAGGGAACGGGGTGGACCTTATTTGCACATTACTTGTGTGTGTGTTTATCTAAACTATGGGGAACTACGCATAGGGGTGATGCAGGTATCCTGTAATATATTACCAGCATTTTTATGATAGAAAAGCTGTAGACATAGGTTGAAAATATTTTAAAGCAAATAGAAAAAATCTTGTAGTTGCTGTGTAGAGCGTATGAGGAGCCATACAGTAGCCTTCCCGAGGGAGACGGTTTGGGTTTAGCATCCTGTCTGAAATTAGGACTGCCAGTCTCATTATGTACAGGACAGTTTAGAAGGTCCCACGCCCTGCTCAGAACACGTTTGTTTAGGAAGACAGAAGCATCCGTTCTCACCACTGGCTGTCTTGTGCGCAGTGATGCCATGTCTCATAAGTCACCTCCCCTGTGACAAGAGAGGGACAATTAAGAGCGGAAGAAATGAAACAAGTAAGAAGCGAGCAGAGCAAGAACAATGTCGGGTCATAGCCAGAACAGAGCCTGATTGCCAAGGCTGTCCAGAGAGGGGTGTGTGTGTGTGTGCGCGCGTGTGCGTGTGCGTGCATGTGCACGTGTGCAAGGTTTTGCTTTGCTTTTAAAATTCTGGTATTTATGGAAATCTCCTTTGAAATCCCAGCCTTCAAAGTGGTAAATCCCAGGGACTGAAGGAGAGTCCTAGGTTTTCAGCTCAGCACACTGTAATGATTTACCTACTTTATTTCCTTTATGTGTGTGTGGGGGTGAGTGGATATGCATGTATCATTGTCATGGAGTTTGTAGAGGCCAAAGGGTGGTCGGCGCCTCTGGAACTGGATTGACAGGTGGCTGTGAACTGCCTGGTGTGGATGCGGGCATCTGAAGCCTAGTCCTTGCCAACAGCAGCCACTGACCCTAACCACTGAGCCATCTCTGTAGCCCTTCTAATAACCGATTTTGGACTCGAGTCACAAGGCGCGCCAGGATTTTA
This sequence comes from Micromys minutus, assembly GCF_963924665.1. Classification (NCBI taxonomy): domain Eukaryota; kingdom Metazoa; phylum Chordata; class Mammalia; order Rodentia; family Muridae; genus Micromys; species Micromys minutus. The sequence continues at coordinate 50,915,679 of NC_137954.1, read as the reverse complement.
AATGGATAGAATCCTTTTTTGAGGAAATGTGCATGATGGACTTCTGAGAACAACATTTAAAATCAGTTTTTAAAATAGGATACTCCAAAAGCTGAGAAAAGTCACTCACAGATAGCCCAGCTGGGCTTAAAGATTGATGAATAGGTGGAGAAATGCTTATCTTTATGTGCATGTGAGGTTTTCTCATAAATAGACTGCCTTTTGAAAACCTTGAAAGTAATGAAATTATCCAGTTGTTCCCACAACTATGACGGAATTAACCTGGAAACCAAATAGAGAAAATAGTAAAATCCTCAAATATTTGCAAATTGAACAGTCTACTCATAATAGCCGGTGGCTCCCAGAAAAAATGGAGGAGGAATTGAGAGTTAGGAAAATGCGTGTGATAGGAAGAGAGTCATCTGCTGTAGAGCTTCGGGTAACAGTGCTGCAGCTCAGAAACGCAGCCGTGTGCATCTGAAGGCACTTATGTGTGACGATGAAGCCCCCAAGACTAGCAATACTATTCAGTCACAAAATCAAGAAGACTGTTGGAAAAGCAAAAACCCTTCCATTCTGACTCATTTAGCGTCATTCTCCTGCACGTGACTGACGTCTTCTCTCTTCCTAATGTTAACGATTCTGTTTGAAGTTGTGCAACGTTTAGCTTTTTCAAATTTGATATTCTTCACGGAGTCCTATATGTTTAAGGACTCTTTGTCTTTTTGTAGCTCATTTCTCTTTAGCAATTGATGACGTTCCATCACCTCTACATACAGTTCATTTCTCCTTCGTTCAGCTCCTGCAGGACTGTTGTTTAGGTGTTGTTTCTCAGAGTCTGGAAAATAATAGCAGTGAGTTTGGTGGTTGCTCTGGTCACAGGGCGAGTCTCCAGCTGTACCGTGGGCCCCTTTTTCTTCATGATGCTTATCTTATTGTTTGTCTCGGACATTTTGACAGTTTGCTGTAAGCACACGTTAGGACTGCTGTGAATTGTTGGGGATTTGACTCATATTACTTAATGTTTCCTTTTATTTCCTGTATATTTAAATAACTTTGCTTAAAGTGTGCTCTTCAGAGAGTATAGCTTCTGCTTCCGTTGGAAGGTTAGTGTTAGCACGGAGTGCCCAAGCCCTGTGCTCTCCGTCTGCTTTGTCTGTAATGGATTTTGTAGCGTGTGCCTTGCTCCTCTCTCTCTGCACTTTACCTGGTGCTCTCTTGTCACCCACATGTAAACATTTTACTCTGTTCTCTTGCGTAGTGTATGAGATTAGATATATCGTCATAGTTTGCTGTAGGCACGGTGTCCTTATCATCTGCCTCCTATCTTGTCTTTGATTTTCTGTTATTTGATAACATCCTGTGGTATCATTTGAGATTCTCAGCTTGGCATTTGGTGTGGAACATTAATCTGGGGAACGTTTGGGCTCCAGAACCTCACACACTGGCATTCTTCCCTTCGCATGGAATCACACACAACCTTTTCAGTTCCGCTATGCTCCTGCAGCAGGCCAGTGTATCCTGGCCATTCCATTCCACCTCTCCAGTCTCTTGTGTTTGCTTTCATTTTTGCGGCGTACTAGTTTCATAAAATTAAACCCTCATATTCCACTCAGCTCCTTGCAGCTTGCTAATGAGTCTGTCTGAGACAGTCTACATTTTTGTTAAAATGTATTGTGTTATTTCTAACTTGGATAATTTTTAGAATTTTTGCCTCTCATGTATTCACCTACTCTTGCATGTCGCCTATGTTTTCCATTAAAGCCCTCGGTATATTAGATAAAACAAAAAACAAAATATCCTGGTTCAGGAATTCAGCATCCCAGCTCTGCCTGACCCTAGTTCTAATGATTATGGAGTCTCTTTTCCCTGCCTCCCTATCCATCTGTGCTTTCTAATACACGTTGTGGAATTAGATCTCGGTAAGTGGAACGTGTGGAAATGCATCTTCTTTAGAGTGCAGGAAGGACTGTGTGGCAGATGGTGTCCCCTCTGTCCTGTGACGAGGGCTCTGACTGTTCGGTGAGTCTTCCCGGAGTGTTCCTGGATGGTTAGACTCCTTGGACTCTTGTACTTTTCTTCTGCCCCGGGTGGACTGGAGAGGCATAGCCCAAGGGAAGGAACTTTTCTGGGTCAGGGGGCGGGGAAGGGGTTAGGCTCTGACAGAACTCCAGCACACTAGGCTCTGGTAAACAGTTGCTCCTGAGGAGAAGCACTGTCAACAGCCGAATGTAGGCCTGTGGCACAAACTTTTAATCCCAGCACTTGGATCTCTGTGAGTTTTAGGTCAGCCAGGGTCAGTAGATGAGACCCTGACTTAACCGAATGAAATGAAACAAAACAACCCAGACCTTCTCTGGTGTATTTCGAAATAGTTTTTCTCTTCCACAGCCACAAGTGATTGTTCTCTGACAGAGTCTGTGAAGACTGGAATGTCTGTCAGGGAAGCTTGTACAGGTGCAGGGACCTTCCAGTCCCACCTTCCTGTGGGTTCCATTGTCAGAGTGACTATCCTGAGTCTATAGCAATTTGTTGATTTCAATTCAGGTTTTTCTATTTCCTGCTGCTTCTGTCAGGAGGTTTTGGTTCTGGTTAAATGTGATTATCTATAGCAATTTGTCCTGCATGTTCATAGCCGTGACGGAGGAGAAGAATGCTGTCTCCTCAGTTTGCTTGACTCTTATGCTGTTAGGACACAGAGGACCAGAAAGCAGAAACTGTTTCACTAATAGAAACGTGACTCCCAGGTGATGAACTTTATCTCTTCTCTTAATCAGACACTCATGCTGGATTATGGAACAACTGTAGTGTCTCCCCGATTGTCTGCTGGATAGTTTAGATGAAACCTTATTTAGGGATCCTGCTCTCTAACTTTATGTTAACTTGACACAAACTATAGTCATTGGAGAGGATTTATCTTATTTGAAAAAATGCCTCCAGAGGATCTGGTTGTAAGTAGATAGTGTGTAGGACATACTCTTTGTGATCAGGGAGAGAGGGCCCAGCCCACTGTAGATGAGGACACTCCTGGTCCTAAGTTTTAAAAGAAAGCAGGTTAAGCAAGCCATGGTGAGTCAAGCCAGGTCCTCTGCAGTCAGCTCCTTCTCAATGTTTCTGCACTGTTTGAGTTTCTGTCCTGACTTCCTTTGATGATGGACAGTGCTGTGGAAGGTTAAGCTGACTAAAATTGCAGCAGGAACAGTGATCAAGACAGGGACATATCTTATTTCCAGGGTGCTACTTCTGTGTGTGTGTCTCAGCTAGAGGGCAGGCATCTGATCAAGATCCCTCCGCATGGCATGGTCAGAGCTGCACTGTCATCAGCATCCTCTTCCTGGGTACAGAATCTTGTGTTGAGAAGACTTGTGTGCTCTATCTGTGGTTTGGGACTCAGGACGAGCTTATAGAGAAACCGTACAGGCTTGGTTGATGCCCTGTAAATGTCTTTCTGTGAGTCATGGTCAGATTTTTTTTACAACATGGAGGAATTGAAGGACAACAACAAAATAAACTGATATGACGGTGCCTTGAGAGTCTAGACCTTGGAATATTAATGGATAAATAATGGCAATTTGTTCAGTCAGGATTGATCTGCTTCGTGGGGTATGTTGTCTGAAACAGCGGCAGTAACCAACAAGGCAGTAACTGATGTTTCCCCTTTGGTAGTGAGTCATGTTAGCCTGCTTCCCAAGACACTAATCACTAGTGAGATAATGAAGGGACGTGTGGCATTGTGACTTGGTCCTGTCCTCTGCCATGATGTCATTTCCTTGCAGATAGAGTGACCAGTATCCTGTGTTAGTATTCCATGCAGTCAGCCTGATTCTCTGACTTTAGCTGGAGCTTTACCAGCGTGGCGTTACACAGTGATGTCTAAGACTCCACCAAAGTCGCTGTCACTCTTAGATGGAAGCTGCTTTACTTGTCTTTCCGGTGCAGTAATGGTTGAAGTTCCACAGAGGTGTGTCCTTTGCTGCCCAGAATCTCAGTAGAGTAAGAGTAAAACAGAGTGCCAGAATCACACACCAAACTCAGCACTCAGAGACTTTAGGCACAGGACGTTGCTTCTATGAGGCTAAGCGGGCTTGTGAACGTGACTCTGGCGTCTGGCCATCTGATGTAGTCATAGCTGGATAAATAGGCCAGCAGAGTAGTCCCAGTCAGAGGAGTCTGAGCTGCTTGTCCTCAGGGACAGGAGTGTAGAGATGAAGTGTGCATGTCTCTCCCTTGCTTATAGTTAATCCATTTCAGTTAGATGGCTGCTTCCTTTCCCCAGAGAGGAGAATTCAGCCCCCTTGCCCACCCTTCTCTGGTTTTTACCCTTTCATCTTGTGACTAGATTGTGTTGTGTCTTTTGTTAAAAGAGTTCTGTTTCTTCACATTGTGTAATTGTGTACTGCATTCTTGTGTATAATATTTTGCTCTGATTGGGATTTGTGTGTTCTATCCTCTTTAGTCAGTTTTTATATTTAGCAGCAGTGGAACTCACTAATTTCTCTTGTTGCATGAATGGAATTGCCTTCCTAAACTTAGCTAGTGTCCTCTGAAGACTTTGACTGGACTTGTGCCCAAGGGCTGCTGCAACAGCAAGTCATCTATACGACTTCAGCGCAGTCCATTCGCTCTTTTCATCTAGATGCTGGAGTACATTAGATTCCCTACTACCACTTCTTAGGTCTTCTTGCTTTGATATAGTCTCAGGATTTGTGCTTTAATAGCATCCTTATTAAAAGTACATGGGAGATTTTCTTTCTTTCTTTCTTTCTTTCTTTCTTTCTTTCTTTCTTTCTTTCTTTCTTTCTTTCTTTCTTTCTTTCTTTCTTTTTTAGAACTGAGTATTTGGAAAGCAACAATAACATCACCCCCCCCCCCCAAAAAAAATCCCACAAACCTCTAAATCTACCCCCATGCTTAAAGGTTTGAGTGCAGATTTCTATTCTAGGAACACAGGCATCAGGATTTGATAGTGTTGCTCTGTGGCTTTATGTGAAAACTGTCAAGAAGTTTGAGACATTCTTAGCCCACTCCTTTGTATGAACCGAATTTTTACTGGAAGCCTGGACTGTGAGACTCTCATAGCTGGGGTTGTCAAGGAGTATGACGATCTGTTTTGATCATCTGTGGTAGACACATGGATGAACCTTTCCGTTTAGAGCATTTAATAGCTTTTTAAAAGTCAGTCCAGTGCTCCCTGTGAAATGAACTTTAGCATCAGAATCATCACCAACGTGCTTGTGTTCTTAGAGACAGACCCTGTGCTCAGTTTTGTGGACCAGGAGCAAGGTCTGTGAGAAGGTAATAAAGAGGTTGTCTGAGGGTTAAAGTGGTACTTGGACTGAAAAAGTCTCGTTTTACCTTTTTTCAGACATATTTGAGCCAATTCAGAGTTCTCAGTATCGGTTTGGATTCGGCTTTCTTAGGCATACATTCTAGAAATGTACCTCCTTTTTTGATTAATTAAATGGGATTAGATAGCTGATATCAGTGAGCATGATGAATAATATCGGCAGTGTTGTATACACGTGTACATAAAGTGTTTTCACTAACAGTAAGTTTTCAGATCACATTTAGATTATGTTGTATACAGAATCACCATTTAGCTACTATAGTGTATTGGATTTACTGTTACTGTGGCTTTCACTTGTATTGTGAAGGAAAGACTAAAGCTTAGATAGATGATGGTATGTAAGTGAATTCATGTTCTTGTTTTTCTGGTCTACTCTTCTGGTCTCTCTTCTATGCGTGGACATAGTTTTAAAATCTGGGATTAACTTTGACATAGAACTGTATAAAGCAACCATGACTACTTGTGTTTGTTGCATTTAAAGGTGTGTGGAAGGTGTAGGTGTGTGAAAAAGTGCTGGTGTAGTACACACACAGCCTGGGGCTAAATCTTTAACACCAATGAAAAACGTCTTAGAGAGCTGTGTATGTACTACTTGATTACTGTATTCAATCAAGAATACTTAAGTACAGCAAGAGAAGGCCTGAAGCCACTACTCTCTCCACAGACTCAGAAAAGGGCTAGTGTTCAGTGTGACCTCATGATGCGAGTCCTGAGAAATTAGGGACAGTAGGAACATACCATAGAACAATAAAGGCTCTAGCCAACAAGCCTGTAGCCAGCACAACAGCAGATGGTGAGACCAGTATTTCCTCTAAAGCCTACAATAGGAAGGAGTTCTCTTCTTGCTATTCTTCAGCATAGATTTAACATGAGTAGTGATATGTAAACCATGAGATGGATAAAAAAACAAGAGAAAAGAAGTCAAATGTCCTTTATTCATTGACAGCTTGATTCTATATGTGAAGGACCCTGTAGACTTTGCCAGAACCTCTAATAGACCTTTCAGTTAAGTTGCAGAATACAAAATCACCATATAAAGGTTAATGACTTTGTTCTATACTGATAACAAACTCTTTTAGAAAGAAACTAAGAAAAATGTTTTTACACACACCCGGGACAAACCTAACGGAGGAATTAAAAGATCTGCAATAAAAATCTGAAGACACTGAAAAAAGGAACGAAGCAAACAGCAGACAGCAGCGGTGTCCTCCTGGATTGGCAATACGAATGCTACTAAAATTAGTGTACAGATTTAATACCTGTGCCATCAAAATTACAGTGACAGTCTTTACCAAAGTAGAAAACATAATCCCAAACAAACCTTATGGAAATGTAAAACCAATAATAACCAAAGAATTCATAGGAGAAAGAATACAGTTGGAGGTATTCTAATACTTGACCTCAAAAATTCTACCAACTATAGTGTCAAGACCACAAAATACTCTCAGAAAAATAAGGTATGTGGACCAGTGGGGTCAGGGTTGTGGACCCTGACATAAACCCACAGAGTTCCGACCACTTAATGTTTGACCTAGGTGTCAGAAGCACAGAGTGTGTGTTGGTGTATTCAGCAGAAGGGTGAAATCAGGATCCCTGTCTTCTACACTGCACAAAAATCAGTTCAAACTGGATCGAAAACCTCAATGTAAAACCTGGAACAGAATGCTCCTAAGGATAAAGTGGAGCAAGGGACGTTCCGAATAGGAAATAGCCCCAAGAATTAACACATGGAATTCCACACGATTAACAGTGTCAGCAGTGTGACCAGGCAGCTTGCAAAGGAGGATCAAGTCTTTGCCAACTTAGCTGATAATCTAGAATTTATGAGGGGCTGCAAAAATTAAAATATGCTTCCTAGAAATGGGAAGAAGTGAGCTAATGAAACAACTCTTCTCAGAAGAAACGCACGTAGCCAATAAGTACTTATAGAAGTGTTCAGCATCCCTAGCCCTCAGAGAAATGTAAATCAAAATCAAGATTCCGTGTCACCCGAGTCAGAAGAGCTGTCTGTCATCAAAAGTGGCATCAGGAAATGATGGTGAGAATGTGGGGAAAGAGGAGCCTTGGTTCCTGCTCACAGGAGTGTAAGCAGTGCAGCCTTTTTGAAAGTGGGTATGGAGCTTTCGCAGGGAAATAAAAAGAGGTCTACCATTAGACCCCGCTGTGCCGTTTCTGAGCATCTCCTAAGCACATCGTAGTGCACACCTGGGCATTCATGTTCACTGCTGCTTTCTTCATTATGGCCAGGACACCAAATGAGCCTTGATGAACGGAGAGTAAAAGTATGATACACCCCATGGAATTTTGTTTAGCTGAAAAGAAAAATTGTGGAATTTTTACAAACAGTACATGGATCTATAACTTACTCTTTTAAGCTGATTGACCCAGGCACACGTGTGGATTTCAGCTTTTAATACAATCAGAGAGAGGGAGGGAGGGAGGGGATAGGAGGGAGGGAGGATTGGTGAACAAGTCAGAGACACATTGAGGTGATGGAGGGAAAGGAATATGGGCAGAGATCGAGAAATTGAAGATGAGATTGGGGGAGGGGGAGAATGAGAGAGCGCATGAGAGAGCAGTTTTTCTGAGGAAGACCCAAGGACAAGAGGAGCCACGTGACATGACAGCACATATGAATCAGAGGAAGACAAGGAACACGAGTGGAGAGGAAGATCAACATTTGCTTGGGAATCACACAGTGAAGCAGGACTGGGTACTGATATCAAGACTCGGTTAATGAAAGGGCAGTCAGAGGAATGCTCCTCCCTGCAGCCAGTAAAGCTAGTCGTTCCCGTGTCGGTCTGCGTTTCCGTCTCTGTATACGTGCCTGTTCATCTAAGCATACACACATTGCTGTGAAAGTGTGTATATATTTTCATATTTCTTTTCCAATATTCCAGTTTAATGGCTATGTGATACTGATTTATATGACTATGCCATTAGTTTTATATTTAGGTTCCCCTAACCCCCGTCTGCATACACTATTAAGACTTACAAGTGTGAACTTAAAACTGTTAAGTCTATGTGTGTTGTGTGGCACAGTTGAAACAAGTGTGTTAGAGGGCAGATGGTTTCTAAAATAAGGTTTTAAGTGATTAGTCACCTTTGTCACTTTCTGTTAGTTTAAAAGTAATTTACAAGTCATTCTTTAACTTTGGTATGGCTTCTTTAAAGTATTGCATGAAAATCTCACTAGAAATATGTTGCCTTTGTTATTTTTTGAGCATTGAGCTAAATCTCTTTGTTTACAGCTGGGCTCAAAATGCAGAGAACTCAAAGATATTCATTTTGGCCAGTGTTACAAGATCTCAGATGAAGGCATGATTGTCATAGCTAAGAGCTGCCTGAAGTTACAAAGGATATACATGCAGGAAAACAAATTAGTAAGTACTTGTTTTTGTCTGTGCTGTTCAGTCTGTTTCTCTCTTCGAATTCCTTTTATTCTGTGTACAAGTTGTCTTCTGGATATCAAGTGGCAAGTACTACTCGTTGAAATACAGAAGTTGCTCAGCTGTTTTATAGTCTGGTGCCGTAAGAGAATAGATGCTCTTGTGTGATGCTGCTCTTAAACCTTCGTTAATGCATGCTGCCGTGCCTTTATAGAGTTCTGACGGTGAATCTGACTCGGGCACACTGGGATAGATACGGTGTGTTAGCTGAATCTGTTTATTGTGGGAGTTCCCATGGTGCCTCTAGGAATTATAATAATTCTAGATTAAGAATGTTTTAGGTCCAGCAATGTATATATTTACAAATAGTGCTTTTTATTTAGAATGGTTAAAAGATAGGATCTAGTAAATGTGGGTAAAGAATCGTGATAATTGCGTAATTTGTATATTTTGAGCACATGCATATGCGTTTCACAATGGATTAATGTACTCATTTTTTTTGGTTGAGATGTAGTCACATAAGGTTTTTATTATATACATAAAGCTGTGTAATAATCACCAATATCTAATTATATAACATTTTTTAAATTAGCTCAGACTCTGCTCATTAACCATTGCTTCTGTTCCCTTTCCCTAGCACAAGGTAGCTGCTAGTTTATTTCCTGTTTCTGTGAGTTAGCCTATTTTATATGTTTTGGTAGAAGTGGAGTCACATTGTAATGATCTTCTGCGTCTTTTTTAGGTTCACCTGTGGTGTAGCTCGTATCTAAATGAAACTCAAAGCCACTTAATTTTAACTGATGGGGATAGCATACCAATTACCAGGACATGTTGTCCCTGGGGGAGCTGGTGGGAGTTTCCAGTGTCAAAATAATGTGTGTGTGTAAAGTTTAAACTTTTAAACTTGCATCTCAAAATGAAGACATTTTTGTTGCCCTTTTAAGTTTTAAGGATTTTGAGATTAAAGACAAACTGAGATTATACTAGAACATCTCTCCCTTCCTATTCCTCTGTCCACGCCCTGCTGTGTACCCTTCTCCACTCTCCTTCAGACTCCCCACTGTGTTCACTTCCTGCTATCTTACACATATATGTTTCTAATTGTAACTTGTTCGGTCTGTATAGTTATTTGAATGTGTGTTTTCGGACCTGACCGCTTGGTATCGGACACGGAAGTGGTGTGCTCTTCCCTGGAGAGGACCTCCTCCCGGTCTCCCAGCCTTCCCTTGTTCTCCATGGGTCTTTGTGTAGAGTTGAGGCCTCCTGGGTTTTCACTGGCATGTGTGTTGCTTATCATTGTTCAGCCTATGTTTGGGCAGTCACATTTGTAAGAGCCTGGGTCTAGCTTCTGATGTTACTAGGAGACATAATCTCACAGCGAACTCCTTGATCCTGTCTCTTACAGTTACCTTACCCACTCTTCTACAATGTTCCCTGGGCCTTAGGTGAGTGAGTGTTTTGTAGATGTATCTGTAGATGTATCTGTTGGGACTGGGGTCCACAATTGCCTTTTGATTGGTTGTGGTTTTTCTGTGATGGTCTCTCTCTATTGCAAAGAACAGGACACTTATCTGTCCTAAGGAAAAGCGTTTCTAGATTGTCGTTAGGGATTATGTGGTTTAATAAATTAGTGGTTGTAGATTCTCCTCCCATAACCATGGTTTCACTTGACTGAGTAGTTAGACAGGTCCCTAGTGACCGACATGTCTGCTCTCCCTCTTTCTGATCAGGTTTTAAATCCAATATGAGAGCTGTTGGTTACCACCAAGGTGTGTGTGCCACTACTGCACCTTTAGGGTTACCATTCCATGCTGGCCATCGATGTGGAGAATTGTTAGCTGCCTCCTTTTTTTGGCAGCTTCCTTGGTGCTTTCTGGCACCATGAATGTTTGTCCACAAAGAAGGCCTGTCTGCTTCTGAAATGTAGAAAAAAAGTCCATGTATGAACTTCAGTTGTGGAAGGGGTTTGAAGTATCACCTATTCTATTGAGATGACACTTTTTGAAAGTATTTAAAAATTGAAACACCATGAATTAAAATTAAGTGCTCTTATTACCACAAAATATGCTTTTACCTAGAGAATACACAGTAAGGAGTACCTCAAAGTCTTCTTTAAAGTTAATGTGAATATAGTCTTTTGAGGGTATATGCTTACCGAGAGGTTTCTGGGTCACATAGACTGACATTTAGTTTCTCTCTTGCATGTAACCTGAAGGTCATGAAAATAACCTGAAGGTCATGAAACCTCATTTGTTGATGGTGTTGATATTTGTCTTTCAGGTTATAGTTAAGATTAGGACATATATATTTATTATATTGGCATAATAAGTACTCCCAGATTCATCAGTGCAAATTGACTCATACGATACTCTAAAAGCCTAAGGCAGTTCATATCTTATCACAGATAAATTTATTAATAAGCTTTGGTTTCCCTGGTACACAACATAAATGAGAGGCTATTAATCCTGACTTAAGCATTTCTAATGTTTAGTAGTGTTGTTGGTTTGAGTGACAGTTGTGTTCTTGTCATGAAATACAGAGATGCAGGGAGGATTAGCTAATGGCTTTTCAAAGGTGGCACTGCTCATGTTGGGAAGATATGCTTTATTTTCTTGCTTGTTTTGTCCATGCTGCGCTGCATTGGAAGTGTGGCATATACTTAAATCCATAGAGAATCAGATCTGGACTTGGTTTTTATTTTATGGGGGATTTAAAGTGTTTCGATAAACCTTAAAGAGAAGCCATGTGATAGTCATTAAGGTTCTTAGGAGGAAACTCAGAACATGTTGAGCTCTGTTGGGCGATTGGATTCCCGACAACTAACTTGCCATAGGACTTAAGCATATTTCTGTTTTTGCTCTGACAAGTATACTGGTCATTTGCTAATTTCATTAGCTGCTAATAGAGATGTTGCAAAAGAACTCTGTTTCAGAAAAGATGCCAGCAGTTTGCCCTGTGTTCAGATGAACTCCTTTATTTCTCTCTTAGTGGGTCTTCTCTGAAACAGTTAGAGCTCCTGCTTGCCTGTGTAGTCCGGAATTACTACAGTTAATTGCATTTGTCCTGTAGCTGCTCGAGCAGGCAGCATTCAAGTTAGGCCTTGGCCTTTAGGTGGCAGCATTGTCTCGGTCCATGTTTCCCTGACAGGGTTTCCCATCCTTGATGCACTGTGAAGATGGAATGCCTACAGTTTCTGCTGCTGTGGGGCCTCATTTAACTATTTTCTTTGAGGTGGTATTAGTGGGGAGATTTATGCTTCTGCCATTGAGTACTAACTGCATGAGGAACACCACACATTGGGATTGCATTTGTATGTGATCCAGAAAGAGATGTGAATATCTTATTTATGGTTCCACCTAAAATAGAATAAACTTTAGAATTTGAGATAGATGTCTTTGTCTATGAGAACTTATCCTATGGAAAATTATGACTAATTGGCATTTAGAGTCTCAATAAGCCATGTCAAAAAATAGAGAACTACACCATAGACCTTTTAAGAAGTATGAGTTTGTGCTTCTCTCATTTTCGATTGAGACAGGTGCTTTCATGGATGCATTTTGCATTTTCTGTAACCCCTATGTAGACTCTAGAACAGGTTTGTGGAATTCAGATGTAATGAGGGTCTAGCCTGTCCCAGGCTTCCGTCCTTCTCCTGAAGATTGCCTTTCAGTCCCTTTTGTGCAGAATCTGCTACAGAGCAGTTTTTAAGGTTATACTTAGCTAGAGCATTGTCTTAGTCCATTTTCCTCTGCTGGAATAGAATACCCATGGGTTAGTTATTTGTCAAAGCAGAGGTTTATCTGGCACATGGTCCTGGAGGCTGGGAAGTCCAGGAGTCTGTGCCGTACAGCTTTAGTGCTGTATCTCCCCATGAAGGACAGTAGAAAGGGAAAAAGGAGTACGGGGGTGTAGGGGGAGGGAGGGAGGGAGCGGATATAGACTACCAAAGAGCCGTAAATCAGTGCTTACCACAGAGAAACCGTTAACCTCCTGTTAAATTTTCTGCTCTCTGAAGTAGTAAAGCAAGCCCCCTTAAGCATCCACCGCTAGCTTCACGGTGTTTTCCTCCCATTGTCTCCTTCCAGAGGCAGCTGTATTGATGGCCTAGGATTTTCAAAAAGTATTTCACTGTCCACATGGATAGGATGGCGTTTGTCTTCGTGTAATTTATATTTGTTGTCATATGCTTAAGGATCTGGTCTCACAGTCTGTGCTCAGTCTGTCCTTGGTGTTCAGCTTGATTGTTGGGGTGTAGCCACGGTGACGATAATGCATTCTCTTTATGACTGGTGACTTGTGCTGTGTCTTCTCATCCATTGCTACTTGAAGGCACTAATGTCGTGCCTTCCCTCGTGCCTAGCGTTTTGTTGTCACAGGCAATAGAATCTGCGTGTCAAGGCCACCAAGTCAGGCTCAGTTCCAGTTTACTTTTACTAAGGCTCGGTCACTCCTTCATTGGAACGGCTTGGCTGTGCTTCTGCTCCTGGCCTGTCATTTCTTCTGAGGGCAGGGAGTATCGGTCACCTGTTTATCTGTCACCTTGTAAGTGTAGATCTGAAAAGAGATTGAGTAAATACTGGTTTAGTGTTACATGGGTTACATTCGACTTGAACATACTGTTGAACTGTATTTCTGTAACTGCTCTGGGAATGTACTTTTAAAAGTAAGGTACCTTTGAACAAGTAAGTAACAGCTTTATAGTTTAACAATGCAGAAATAATCATTTCTACGTTAAAAAATAATTGCATTAAAAAAAATTCAATTGCCTCACCTGTGATGTAACTTTTGTGCTAGTTTTCCCCAGACAAGTTGGTTAGTGAGGTTGGAGAGGATTTGAAGGGTTCAACACATGCAGCTCTAACCAAACAGATGATGGAATTTTGGTCAGAGTTACGCTGAGTTGAATATTCTGTTAACAAATTGGCTTAATTTTGTTGAAATACTATTTGTAAAAATAATATAATTAAAAGTAGAAATTACAGAATAATTTCAATCTAAGAGTAAATTTTTACTGTTATGATCTTGTCATTCATTTTCGTCCATTGTTATCTTTCCTTAATAGTATTTTTTATGTACCTACAACTTGTTAAGGTAAATGCATCTATTTTGTCATTTTAAATGCATAGGAAAACAAGAATGAATGTATGTGTTTCTGTTGTATGGAGGGCAGGCAGAGTGACTTGTAATATCTCAATAACTTTTCTTGGTAGTGTATTATTTTTTTACCCTGCAGATTTACTTGCCTAATTCTATTTGTTTAGTAATATTAAAATTAGTTTATGAACTGGAGGGACTCATCAGCTGATGACAAGGAAGCCCAGATGCTAGTAGAAGCTCAGAGGAGTTTAACTTCATGTTGGAGGCCTTGGTGCAGACACTGTGGAAAATGCAGAGTGATCATGCTCAAAACAGGACACTGCAAACACTGTTTTATACTCTTTTTTTTAAAAGTGATTTTTGTGTCAGATTTTAGATGCTTCCCTTGAGTTTATAATTCTCAGTTACTGAGGTAACTTGCAGTTTTGGAGATCCTCCACTTGTGTTTTTTAATGGTTTCTTTTATATGTGTAATTAAAAATTTTTTTATGTTCTTAGGATTGCATATTTTAAGAAATTAGAAACATGTGAGCAAATCAAATTCTCTCTCTGCTCCAAGAGTGAAAGTGCTGTCTTGGCTCTGTGCTGGAGTGCTGGCACCGGGAGATAGTGTGTTAAGATAAAGAATCACATCATTAGGCTTGGCAAATAGAAATTTATAAGGTTGGGTGCCAGAGGGATGCTGGGAGTACATTAAGCCTGTCACTTACGAGGACTTGTTTCCCTCAGCTACCTTCTAGCTTGCCAGTCAGCAAATGAGATGCATTATTTGGATCTGGGGAATGTTTTGGCCAATGTTTTTCTTTATTCACAGGAATGAGGTGCTGAGGTTTCTAGGTTACGTGAGACTTAATTTCATTATTATTCTGGTGATTAGGCTTAAAGACAGAGGAATTGGAGAGTTAGCGTCTTCTCTTTTTCTGCTCCTGGTCCCTTTCCCCTTTCCTTTACATTTACCTTGCTGAACATAGTTTAGAAGCTATGTTTTAATTTGTTGTACAGATTCAGTTTATAGTTTTCCCACTATTTCACTATCGTTATTTAAAAGAAGCACCACTGTGATCTCCCTATGACATTTGGCTTTTTACACACATGATCTTCTGATATAAACTGCACAAGTTCAGCTCCTGTGCAGCCCTGTGTAGGCGGTGCTCTTGCTATGGGACATGTACATACTTGTGGTATGCAGGCTGTCTCTTCCTCCCTATTTTGTAATCTTTGCTTTTAAAATAAAAATTACTTTATTGTAATGGATTTACAAATAAAATCATTGTACATCTAGGTTTAGGCAACCATTCGAACAAACAGTTGCTCAGTCTCAGTTTTCACATTATTGAAATTAACTGGTATATTGTATACAGTTAGAGCAGTCATTCTGAAGACACGGGTGTCTGCAGTCACTGACGGCTAAGTTCAACTGACGTTTGTAAACACACTGTCGATTCCATTGTGTGGACATGTCTACTACAAAAAAAAAAGACCACAGCACAGTTGAAAGGAGAGAAACAGTTTTCTATCTTCTATGATTCATACGTCTTTTTTTTTCTGCATTCTGTTCGTCACATCATCATCCAATATTACCCTATTTATTCTCCTTAATATATATCATATTATACCCATAATTATAGCTGTTAGTATGTATCTATACCTCCCAGGCTAAGATCTGCATAGAAAGAAAACATGATTTTTTTCCTTTTGTGATTGGAGTAACTTTACTTAATATTATTGTTTGTATTTACTCTCCGTAATACACATCATAGTTAGCCCATAATTGTTTACATTTATGCATGTTTAACATTATAGATTACAATCTGCATGTGAAGAGCACCTGGAATCTTGTTTTCTTTCCAAGATCAGGTAACCTCAGTAATATTGTAGATTATAACGCTGTTCACTTTCTGCCAATGTCCTGGTTTCCCTTTTATTTGAGGGTTGAATAATATAGCCTTTTATGTATGTTCCAGACTTTCATTACTCATTTAGCCTCCTAGGTTGTTTCCATTTCCTTTCTGTAGTGAATAAAATACCAATAAACCTAGATGTCCACCTCTCTGAACAGAATAGTTGCAAACCAAATTCAGGAACACGTTAAGAATGTCATCTGTTCTGACTAAGTGGGCTTCATCTTGGAGGGGCATTATTGGGTCAATATGTATAAATGTCCACAAATTGATACTGAAAAGCTTCTGACAGAATCCAGCATGCCTTTGTTATAGAATAGATGTTAGGAATAGATGGAACAGTCCTCAAAATAACAATGGTTGTGTATAACAAAGACTGCTTACAACAAACCGGCAGCTAGCTTTACATTAGAGACACTGTAGCATCTCCTCAGACATCAGGAGTTAGCACAGTGCTTGCAGTGTTACCTATTAAAGTGGGGTAAGCAGAGGAAGGAAAAGGAAACTCTCAGTTTGTGGATAATATGAATTTGCACTTCAGAGATCTTAACAGAACTTGCTGCAAAATTCTTAGATCCAGTGAACACTTACATAAAGTTGTAGATTATTGAGTCAATGTAAAAGTTTTGTATCCTTCATCTAATACCAACAATGTGCTCTTAGAGAAAGGAATCAGAAAAATTCTCTCTTTTATAATAGCTTAATAACAACAACAAAAACCAAAGAACAAACCCCACTGACACACCTAGGAATACACCCAGCCAAAGAAAAGAAAGGCACTGAATGAGAGATGAGAGACTGTTCTAGAGAATGAAAAGACCTATTGTTCTGCAATTGGCGAAATTAATAGTGTAAAATAGCTATAGCAGCAAAATTATTTACATACTTAATGGAGCACACATGTCTTAGCCCGGGTTATTGTTAATGTGATGAAACATCATGACCAAAGCAACTGTGGGACAAAGGTTTGTTTGGCTTAACCTTCCACATCACAGGCCCTCATTGAAGGAGGTCAGGACAGGAACTCAAACAGGGCAGGCACTTGGGGGTGGGAGCTGAAGCAGAGGCCATGGAGTGGTGCTGCCTACTGCCACCCCCACCCCCACCCTCACCCCGCACTGCTTTCTCATAGGACCAGGAGACACCAGCCATGGAGTGGCCCCACCCTCAACGGGCTGCACACGCCCACATCAATCACTAATTAAAAACTGCCCTACTTGCTGCCTTGCAGCCCAGTCTTTCCAGGCTTCTTTTGCAGTTGAGGTTCCCTTTTCTCAGATGACTCTGGCATGTGTCAAGCTGACATAGTTAGCAATGCACAGTAAAGTTCTGGTGTCATATTTCACATATCTAGATTTAAAAACAATCTAGGAGTTTATAAGGACTCCCAGAATTCCTTGTACTGTCAAAACACTCCTAAGAATTAAGAGCACCTCCATTAAGGAACCATAGTGGGAAACACAGCCCAGTACTGGCACAAAACCAAACAGACAGTCAGATGGAACAGATGATCTAGATATAAGCCAATCTAAATTTTGCCCACCTAAATTTTGACAAAGGCGCTAAAAATATGAGTAGAAAAGATTATTTATTCAACGAATGGTGCTGGCAAAGCTAGCTATCTACATGCAGAGAGTGATTCGCAGCCACACTCTCACCTGTGTAAACAGTTCAGAGTGGACCAGAGGCTCTCATTTAAAGGCGTAAGCATTGAAGCTGACCACACACACAGAGTGCTCTTGAAGACATCCAGCAGGAACTTTCTGAACAGAACGGAGAAGCACAGCAGCAGCGGATGGGACTCCGCCTCAGGAAAGCATTTGTACAGTTGAGGCCCACAGAATGGGAGAGAATGTTTGCTAGATAAGATCCAAAATTTACAAAGAATTGAAGAATTAAATATCATAGAAATAACTATCAACAGATGCACCAATGAACAGTTTTCAAAAGAAGAAACCCAAAAGTAAGTGACTATTTTTAAACATGTTCAATTTCCCTAGTTAGTAGGGAAACTCAAATTATAACTACCTTGAGATACACTTTATCTGAATCGTCAAAGGTTATTTTTTGGTCAGCTGTGTGTGCTGCTTGCATGTATGTCTAACCAAGTGCATGCCTGGTTTGTGAGCTCAGGGCAGGGCACTGATACCCTTCTCTGGAACTGGAAGGAATGACGGTTGTGATCCGCCAGGTGGGTGCTGGGAACGGAACCTCCCTGTGCCAAAGCAGCCAGTTCTCTTCACTGCTGCACCATCTGTAGCTTCTTCTGTATGATGTGAAAACTCTATTACGATTTTCTGTCCTTATGTGCTTTAATAGTTAGGGAGTAAATGACCCGAATAACACATAAATGCGTATTTTGGGTTTTCTTGCTTTTTTGGGTTTTTTTTTTTTTTTTGGATGATAAATTGACATTTGGATAACGTGGGGAGAAAATGCTTGAAATTACTGATTTTTGCACACTCTACTGTTTACCCTTTGACTTGCACAGTGAAGCAGTAGTGTTTGTATAGCTTTTATATTGGATAGTTCCGAGTGTATGAACTCTCCTTTGCATATTCCAAGGTCTAGTGAAAATGATGACTTTTACTATTACACTTTGAATTATAATGTCTTTAGATTGTTTAATAGGATATAATAATGCTAATTGCTGATAGCATACGAATTTGAATATTTTTCATCTAGTCCTCCACAGTAATAGTTAATTTTTAATCGTTTGGCTGCAGTTTCCTAGTTTATTCAGCTGACTTTTTAGACTTGGGCTCCTCCCTCTTTCTGTGAATGCATTTGTCTTCCTTCAGCTGTTGGAGAAGTTAGTGTTTGCCACATATCAGAGCAGACTTAAACCTCTTGTTTATGTATGTGCAGTGCTAACTAATTAGTGTTTGTTCAGTGCTAGATTACATTCACCTTAACTTCCCTGCTTCTTATTGCCATGGTCTCCACCTACTTTTTTTTTAAAGTTAAGAAAAGCTCTTCTTTCTTCAAAATGAAAAAAAAAAAAAGAGAGATCGCATTATAACTTGGAGTAATTTTAGAGGATCTTTACACTTTCTAAACTTCCCTTTAGTGTGTGTACCTGATAATATTTTGTCTGTGTGTGTATGTGTTAGAGGAGAGAGAAATATTTCTATTTAAGGATTTTTCAGTATAAAATGATGCTTTTTCCTATTGCTCATTTTATGAGAAATGATTACTGGTGAAATCAAAGGTAACACAGTCAGGGCATTATTTTAATAAGATCCTGGAATTGATTTTCAGCCTTAATCTAGTGTGAGAATGCATAGTTTAACAGTTGATTGATTTTCCTCTATGAATGTACGCATTGTTTTAGGATATCTTTCTGTTTTTTTGGCCATGAAGGCATGAACTAAAGTCGTAAAAGTTGGGTGATTTCATTTGCCACTATACTGCTGTCTGGCAGCTGTCCTAAGTTCACATAAGGGTTTGAAACCTTTTCCTTTTAGGTTTAGAGTTGAAATACAATACATTGTATCCTTTGTTTTGTCATGGAAAGGGATTTAAACAAACTTTCTTTTACACTTGTTGAATATGTATTTCATAGTAACCACCATGAAGTTTGCAGCAGTTAGGAAGATGAAGAATTAAAGATAAAAGATACACATTCAAGAAGGCTTGGGTTCACAGTTGGTGCATAATCCTTTCTGCTCTCACTGGTACCCCAACCCTGTACCTATCAGAACAAAAGAAACTGAATTGGAAATTGTGGGAGCAAGGGCACATTCTGTTGGCAGCACATCGCATGGCCCATAGGCGTTGTCAGGTCTCAGTTTGACACCCTTTATTCTTTGTGACAGATGTGAGGTAGGGTCTATGAGGGGGAAGTCATTACTAGAGAGAGGGCAGTGTCAGATCAAAAGTAACCAGTGATCAAACAAGGTAAAGGCTGTGGAGAATAGGCTCTCTTTCTGTCCTCAACAGCTGCCTGATCACGGAAGGGAGTAGTCCTTCTGCGGCTGGGCAAGTTGATTTTCTTTGATGTGCAGTGAATTACAAGTCAGAATGGAGGCTTAAGTGCAGTACAGAGGTCTTTACTTCCTACTTCTTGGGCAATTTGAGTGCTTAAATGTTTTATTTCTGTTACCTAGATGTATATAGAAGTCATTTTCTGCTGAACAACACTGTGGAGGTATACTGTTTTAGCCGCTCAGTTTGTCACTGTGCTTAGCGGTGGCACTGTTGTACAAGCCTCAGTACAAACAGTGAACTCTGAACTCACCAGACTTCATCCTGAAGCCCCTACTGTCATTTGAATCAGATTATTCTGTAATTGTCTGGTGGACAGAAAGTGTGTGCTGGTAAAGTCTGGCACATGGTACACCCCGCATAAGGAATCTAGTAACATAAGACATAGCGCACCTAAGACTTAGCATTTTATTACTGACTAGCCAGGCCACATCGAGTCAGTTGTAAGTGAATATAAAGACTTTCCCCACTGTGCTGTGCAGCAAAATAGCACTTGATGTGGAGCTCCAAGCGTGCAGTCAAGGTGTCCTCACCTGGGTCCCTTCCATACTTAAGTACGGATTGAATCCACTGCATTTCAGGCTCTATAGATGGTTTTGACCTTTGTAGAAAGGAGATTTTCTTGAAATTGCTTATTATTTTCAGTTGGAAAAGCAGTCTTAGTACCTCATTGCCTTAAAAATAAACCCTTGCCTGTGGTTTGTTTCTGTTTCATCCTTGAGGTTCACTCTTTGCTTTGCCATATGTACATATCAAATTCTTTACACACGTAGAAATCAAATGAAAGTCATCTCCTCACTTATTGACATTTGCTTATTAAGTATAAATTGGTTATGTATTTAGGAATTTCAGAATTAGTGAACTTCTAAATAGTGATATTTTCAGTTTGATGTAACTAAACATTGCTTATGAGTTCACAGTGAGTTTGTTTGGGTCCTTTTTGAATCAGAGAGATTTATATTTAGATGTATTCTAATTTTTCTTTTATTTATTTGTGGTTTTTTTGAGAAAGGGTTTCTCTGTCCTGGAACTCACTCTGTAGACCAGACTTTGAACTCAGTGCACCTGCCTCTGCCTCCAGAGTGCTGGGATTAAAGGTGTGCACCACCACTGCCTGGCATGTGTTCTAATTTTTAAAATTTTATTGGTATAAAATGGCATGCATATTAAACCAGTGATTTGAGCGTTGCATTACATTATTCCATGTACCTGTTCTCTTCATGTGGGTGATAAGACCCAGACAGCCAACACCTCAGAGTTTATGTCTTCCCATTTGTTATAGTTGACTGTGTATTTGAATAATAAGTAGTGTAATTTCTTCGTGATTTTGATCAAAATCTTAAGATCATTAATGTTTGGTAAATGTGATGTTTTAATGAATTTAGTATTTAAGAGGGTTAAAATTTAACAGACTAAGGAAACTATGTTCTTGAAGTTTAATTTGAGGATAATTCAAACCTAATTTTAAGTCTACTCTTTTAAAGAGTTTTCACATTAGTTGTTGAAATGTTTAGTTAGGGTTTTACTGATGTAAACAGACACCATGACCAAGGCAACTCTTATAAAGGACAACATTTAATTGGGGCTGGCTTACAGTTTCAGAGGTTCAGTGCAGTGTCATCAAGATGGAAACATGGTGGCATCCAGGCAGGCATGGTGCTAGAGGAGCAGAGAGTTCTACATCTTCATCTGGAGGCTCTAAGTGAGTACTGGCTTCCAGGCAGCTAGGACAAGGGAATTAAAACCCAGGTCCACAAGGCCACACCTTCTCCAACAAGACCACACTTCCCAACAGTGCAATTCCCCAGGCCAAGCATATTCAAACCATGGCAGAACGTCTGTTGGTCCCTTGAGTTTTTTATCTTCCATCTGTGAATCGTGTGTATAGATTTTGTAGTGAGGCCCTTGCTCTGTTTTGATTTCCTTCAAGTCCAGCTTCAAAAAGTTATGTTTTTTTGAGATATACAGTGACAGACCAGTAATCTAACCCAATTACTAGTTAACTATGGGGGTTACTGAAGTCAGATTAATCATACTAATATATGAAAATTTACCTACTAGTTTATATTGATACTAGCAATTGAATAAGCACAACCAGTATATTTATTCATAAAGATAAATTTATTAATCTCTTTGGTAACAGCTGTAAATATGTATGTTTTCTCCTAATTTTAAAACCACCCATTTTCAGAAAAATTGGTATTTTTTTATTAGTTAAGTAATTCAGTCAATAGTAGTCTAATATCTATTTTTTTTTTTTTTTTTTTTTTTTTTTTTTTTTTTTTTGGTGAGGTAAAACCTAATTAAGCACAGTCTTTTCTGCCTAGTTAGCAGCTGTGCACGTGTATCTAGTGACGGTTCCAGTGCATTGCCTTGTGGTGTCTCAGTGTGTTCTGTGTGTGCACACCATGGAAATGGCATGGTGAACACCAGATGGTGCTCACACAGTCTATTCAGTCTGCCAAGCAGTGGTGTGATGTGTTTGAAACTGATGTTCATTCCTAATAGACTTTTAATGAGCAGACTTGAGTGCATTCTGAAGTGAAGGTAAAAGTGTTATTAATAAGTTGGCCAATAGATGCTGTAGCCTCATTCTATCCAGTACTCTCTGATGTTTTTCAGTACATTTTAGGTGCACATTATGAGCATTGTGACATCAACCTAATGAAATAATGCCAACATTCAGCTTTCTGTATTCAGTTCTTCAAGTGCTGTTAACTATGGAATATACCCCCTACTCTTTCCATATATATATATGCATGCACACACACATATTTGGAAAAATACAACATATTAGGAAATACAAGAAAGAGCCTATTGTTCTTATAAAAGTACATGAAGGTAGGTAGAAACCTTTTCACAGTATAGAAAAGTAGACTGAAGTAAGTGCTTCTTGATAAGGCTCCTGTTATTTTCAGGAAGCTTAGTGCACATAAATATGTGTCTCTTTAAAATTATACTAAATATTTTCATCTGTAGTATTTCTTTATTGATGGATATTTTGATTTGTCTTGATTTTTTTTTCTCATGTAAGATTTTGCCACAAATCACAGTTGTTTTCTAGCAATGTATTTTGTGTGACATTTCTTTATCTTGACATCTTTTGATAACAATACTCTTTTGTCTATTTTTCATTTACGTTTCTAGCATTTGCTTTGTTATTAGTGATGTTTCTTGCTACAATTCTTGAAACTGTCAAATAGTTTTGACATAAGAAGGCAGAGGTAAAAATGTAATTATGTAAATGCTTTTAATGTTCTTGATGTTATTTACTCTGCCCTCCCTCCCTCCCTCACCCCTCCCTCCCTCCCTCCTTCTTTTCCCTGGACTTCCCTTCCCCTCCAGTTCTCTTTCTCTTCTTTCTTTTGAGACAAGGTTTTATTTGTAGTCCATCCAAGCTGTCCTAAAATGAACAGAAATCTACCTGCCTCTGGCTCCCTGGTGCTGGGGTTAAAGGTGTGTGCTGCAATACCTGGCTTATATCTTCTTTTGAGAAATATGTGTCCAATGTTTTGCCCATTTTTAAATTGGGTATTTTGGTTATTCTTGATGAGTTGTAGGAATGTAGTATATATTCTGTTCTGCAAACTAACTCTTCCAGGTGCGTTATCTGTAAATATTTTTGTCCACCGTGTATGTTATTCCTTTCTTTTCACCATGTCTTTGATGCCCAGAAGTGTCAGGCTTCTGCCACTCTAAAGACACTAGGCTTTATGAACAGGAACTCTTTCTTCCACTTTTTGTCTTTAATTTTTTTAGTGATATTTTGCTATTTTTTAAATTAAGTCTATGATTATCCTCAAGTATTGTACTTCTGTTGCTGCTCTTGTAAACATAACTGCTTTCAGCATTTATCTTTTTGATTGTTCATTGTTACCATTCTTAAGTATAACAAATTATTGTGTGGTAGCTTAACGTTCTACAACTTCATTAACATCATTTAGTCTAGCAGCCGGGGTTGGGGGAGGGAGATTATCTCTCTCCTGCATATCCTCCTCCTTCCTCTTCTGTTCATTCCCCCTTTTGGTTCCCCTCCATTTTTACTTCTCTTTTGTCGGGGATTGAACCCAGGGCCTCATGCCTGCTAGGCAAGACACTCTATCAATAAGCTCCACACCTAGCCAAGGGCCTTCTGATTCTATTGTGACAACAGAAATAAATTTCCCCTCCCGAGTAGGATGTTCTCTATTTCTTTTCTACCCTGTGTGCGCTGGTTAGAATGTTCTTAGCAGTATGCTTAATATAAGTGGCATGAGCTAAAGTCACTGTGTATTTTCTTGCGTTAGAGGACAGTTGGTATTTTGTCATTGAAAATGATGACAGTGGTGAGTCTTCTTATGTCATAATTTTTTGAGTATTCGTTTTCTGAGTCTATGTCTTTTTGTGTAGTCCAAGCAAAGAACCGCCCTAGTCTTGTCATGTCCCTTCCTCGGTCCCTGGGTGCTGGGCTACATACAGTGTGCACCGTCATTCTCCTCATCAGTGGTTCCTGTCAGAGGTGTTGTTCAGATGCACACAGTGTGGATGTATTTCCTAAAGACAAACTGACAGATGCGCTATTCGCACCAGCCTTTTTCTTCCCTGGGATCCTTAGCACAGTAACTTTTTAATATCTCTGATAATAGCCATCAATGGGACACTAGTAGATCACCATCCTGCTGGAGGACATTCATTAAGCAGTTGTTGGCAGAATAACAAATGGTTTTGGGAAGGTGAAGTAATAGATTGCAACTGTTGTATTGCAGATCAGGGTTTTATGTGTTGGAAGATTTTATGGCCTAAAAATTGTAATTCTAGCACTAGAACAGTTCTCGAATGTGTGAGGCCTAATGTAGTTTCCTTTTATAAATTGTTGATATTATTTACATGAACACAGTATGTTAATGTTCACATAGTCAAGTTTGTTTTTATCTTTTAAATTTTATATTTTTAAGGTTTCCTTTTTTTGTATTTGTTTCTTCAAAATTTTAATTGGTATAAATTTATGTATTTTTTATCTTAACACATTTTTGTGTTACATCTCTATACTGTTCTTTTGTTTCTGACTTCTGAAACTGTTATGGCCGTTTATTTGACCGAGGATCCAGCTGCTTATACATCTAAGTTTTACAGATCATTGCTTTAATTTAGTGTGTGTGTGTGTGTGTGTGTGTGTGTGTGTGTGTGTGTGTGAGAGAGAGAGAGAGAGAGAGAGAGAGAGAACCAAACCTATAGTTTTTATGTAAAAATTTGTACAGATTTTGCTGTGTTTCTCAGAATGGGACTCTTTTCCTGGAGTACAGGCTTTCATAAGTTTGATCTCTACTGTCAGGTTCCCTTTAAAGGTTCCACCAATTTCCATTCCCTTAGCCAAATGTGCTGTTTCCCACACATTATCAATGCACTGACAAACTCTCAGTTGATGCTATTTCAGTAGATGAGAAAAGGTGTCTGAACCATTTGTAATTGGTCTGTTGTTATGAATTCCAGGTGGTGGTATATGTTTAAAAACCATTTGAATCCTTTTTCTGTGACTCTTAAAGGTTGGCCCCTTAATGGAGTCACTAATATTTTTTCAGCATTATATTTTTAATACATCACAGGTAAGCAGTTCCTCGTGTGATAAACATTGTACATTTTTAATTTATTGTTTACTTGTGGCAGCATTTACCATAAGTTTTTTGTTTGTTTCAAAATTTTATTTACTTTTATATGTTTTTCTTGTTTTTGCTTTTCAATTTGAAATTAAAGTCGGAAAGGCAGAAGCAGACCTTTGGATGGCCAGGAAAACCCCCAGTAACAACATTTGTAACCTAAAGTGCACAACCCTTGTGTGGGCGTGACAGTGAGTTGTGTCAGGATGACAGTGTGTGCCCCTGTCTGCAGGGTACTCCTCAGCACTGTTGTGTCTTTCTGAAGTGTATTTCCTCCCCAAAGGTTTCAAAGGCCAGGGTCTGGCAGCCCGAGACGGCATAGTCTTTGTGGCTGCACTTGCCAGACTGAGACTCACTGTTATCTGATACTTTTTTTCTCCCATTTTGGTGCTTTAATAGTTTTACATGTTAAGTTATTAAAATTTTTAAATGTGAATATTGCTATAGGATATTATAGAATTACAGTAGTAGGTGTGCACGTCTTAGACATAGTCATTAGCATCAGCGGTTAAGAAGCTGGGCAGTGAACACCTGCTGTGGGAAACCACTTCAGTGCACCAGTTGGTGATCACTTATTTGTAGACAGTGTGAGTTTTGTTTGTTGATGGATATTAAACGCCTGCTTTAAAAATAAGTTTGCTTTCTCTTTGGTGTAGTAAAAATTAGTACTAGCTAATCCATTAAAAATCTGAGAGCAATCAACTCAAGTATGTGGATGTCCAGAAGGTCGTCATTTTCTTAAAGGCTGAGTCAGGAAATCACTTACTTATTTTTCTGTATCCCAGTGATTATATATTTGGTAGCTAATATTCTTACTAACCAGAGCAAACATTGACAGAAGCATGAGACAGTTTAGTCTGGCTTCAGATTTAAACATTTAAGTGAAACTAAAAATGGCTAAAACTTCTAGATTATAGATTTCATTTTTTTATGTGTGTTCAGCAGACTTGCTAAGGAGACTGAATTATTATATCTCAATTATTTGTTTAGTTCCCTTTCCTAGACAGAAGAGAGTTAAAAAAAAAAAAAAACTTGGATGCTTTCCAAGAGCTCCTCTGTGTGTGCATGAGAAGTTATAATCAGTTCATTCGAGTCCGAGTTTTATTGGACAGCTTTACTGGCGCCTTAAAATCCCTCCTCATCTCCAAGATGATAACTGGGTTATTTTTTTCTTCCTTAAAAACAGGAAGAATGTATTTTTTAAATAGCTATATCAGGCCTGGTGACATGGGCCATTTCGGCTGTGTGCTGCTGGATAAAGAAGGAATGAAATATGAAAGACACAAAGAGCCGGGAAGGTGAAGGTAAGAGAGAAACAAAGAGCCCGGGCTCAGAGTCTGTCTGCTGCAGTCAGCCCAGGTAGCCAGGAGGCAGGCTGCAGCGTCGCGGCTCTCAGCCAGCTGTCAGCATAGAGAGGGCTCTCTTAGCTCTCTTAATAGTTATTTTTAGAAAGACATCAAGACTGAGAGTGTCTCATATGGAAGCAGTTGGCCCGCAGGTCAGTTTTGGACATTGGTAAACATTCTGAGCTCATGTTGATAAACTTAGTTTCATCACGCACACCTCAGTCACGTACATTTGAGAAACAATTTACTGCTATTCTTTTTAAGGTGCATATTGTGATATGAATAATTACCTTAAATTCTCTAGTAATAATAGGAAGTGTTTACATAAGTGACTGCAGTCACAATTGCTACTTTTAAAAATTATATTTAGGAGGGCATGTAACTTTGAATTTAGTTTTCTTTTAACTAAAATTGCCAATTTCAGATTTATTTTAGAAATATCTCTGCAGTGGAATCAGTAAAGCTTTCACATTACCTTAGGTACATTATTTGGTAAATTTTGCTGAGAAAAACCAGGAAAGCTGTTTTATTTACTGCTACCTTTGCACTGGAGTGCACAGGCAAGTCCAGCAGGTACGTAGTAGACGGCTTTGCTTCTCACAGCCCATTCGCAGACGTTTCAGTTCACAAAGAAAACACCTGCCTTTTGTTGGTCAGTAGGCTAATGCTTACTAATAATTTCCATATTTGGAATATTTTCCAAGGTACATGTTTTAAAACATGCCTTCGGAAGAATGTGTGTGTGTTATGTTTTTTTATTTCTGGAAATTCCCTTGTGCATTTAATTTTAATGACTAGATTGACTCTAGTTTTAGAGCTTCCACACAGAACATAGATGAGTAGGTAGCTGATCTGAAAGGATCTTTTCTGTGTTATATGCATGCTCATAGTTAAAATGAAGGCAGAGCTTGTCCCTGTCGGGTATTTTTAGGAATATAGACAAAGTAGACTATTGTAGCTGTGGGGAAGCAGTCAGAGTTTATTAAAGTCGGCTTTGGCCTTGATTTGGGGATGTGCTGTGACTTATTTTTAAAATAAATTTAAATTTTCCCATGTGATTTTTCAAATGTGAAATTAAAAAGACTTTCTAAACTCTGGTTTCAGTCTCCCTGCCACACATACACTGAGGCTTAGGGATTGTTCCAAAAACTGCTTCCTGGTTTGTTTATTATTTGAATGCCTTAGATAGGAAGATCAAACATTACATTTTTATAAACACCGCATGTGTGGTGTTTGAGGCCCGTGTGGTATATTTATACCCCATGCTTTCAAAGCTCACATAGTTGTCTCCTATTTAGGATCACTCAGTGCCAGAGAGAAGCACAGTTTTGATAAGGGAGAGACAAGTATTTTATGTTTGAAGTTACCGTTATATAAATAGTAAAATAAACTAAATGTTACAAACGGGTAAGTTTTTTAAACTTTTTCACTGTGCATCAGAATTGAAGACTTTTTAATGCATATTGATTATTGAGGGCCCTTTTCCTCATGTACCTACATCAAAACAATATTTGGTTATTTTGGATTTTACAGCAAAAACCACAATTACCAAGCCAGCTATGGCTAAATAGTGAGACCCTATCTCAAAAATATTAAAATATACTAATTAGGCATATATTGAAAGGGAATGCAGTGTAAGATAATAGGGCAATGAATTTTTGTTTATGCACGATTCTGACAGCTTCAAGACATGGGGTAAGGATAAAATCCTAATGAAGAAAACATAAGTAACTGAACACAGGTTGTTGTTGAGTATGAGAAGATATACTTAACATATAGATCATCCTATATCTTAACCAAATTAAGTGAGAAATATTACAGCATAACACATTTTTGTTTTGTAAGTGGGTTTTTTCGTCTCCCATTTAGGAAGCCTAGTGGTCGTCCCTTTGGACAGCTCTCCATTAGCACAGTACTTTGCAGACACTGGCGTGAGCTCTGAACTGTTCTGTGGAAGTTGCCTGGGGTCAAGAGCGTGTATAATTACAGTTAACATATTTTAGGTTGACAAATACACATTCCAATAAAAACAGTCTCAGGTGATTTTTCTTGTAGATGTCTCCATAGGAAGGTCATATAATTTTCTGTAGTATAATTATGAGATTTATAAGGTACACCCTTTTATGCATAATATAAAATTATTATAATTTTATTGTAATTTATTCCATATCATTAGTAGCTAAAACTTTATATAGGTCTTATATAAGTCTTTTTAATACTATTTTAATACGACTCTAAATATTTGAAGATGTCTCTTACTCTACCTCAGGAGACTCCCTTTGCTATAACTGGCTTTCATTTTTAAACTGTAGAAAAGAATCTTATTTTATAGTAAATTATTAGTTTCTACTGTCATTTAAAGTGTCTTTTTTAATAGCAATTTTAGAGCTTACGCCCAAAGTTCTAGGTGTCTCTTTTCAACAAATAAGTGAATGTATATAGGCTTAATTTTTGGAAAATTAATATGTTCATATTTTTCAGTTTGAAAATTTTTTTCTGCCTTTGTAGTGCTGGATATTAAATCTAAAGTCTTATAATTGAAAATATATTGAAGAAAAACATTACTTTAAAAATTGTGCTCATTTGTTTAATTAATGTCTGAGTATATCTGCTAGACATAAAAATTGATCCTCTTTATGTGCTATTCTCCTGTGAGCCACTTTGAAATTATAAATAAAGTTAGGTATACATACAAATAATGCTCTAAAAAGGCTTAAGAAATACACAGTTTGTTGGTTTGGAGTTTAAAATGATTAATTTCTGAAGTTAATTTGTTTCAGAATTATTTTGTTTTCTGATAGTTTAATAATTTTTATAATTTAATGTCTATAAATCTTAAGCCTAAATTCTTAGAGACTGGGACCTTTTTAATGTTCTTTTTAAATTCTTGAGATGCTCATTTTATTTATGATGTTGTACTGTTTACATATGACTACTTGATTGGCAAACCAAAACCATTGACCCTGGTTGACATAATAATTAATAAGAATCATCATCATCGCACAGGAAATAAGTTGTGTTTTCTGAATATAAAAGTAATGCTTCAGCCTTTTTCTTATTTTAATGCTTGAAATATATAGTTTATATTTAGAAAGCTATCATGCCTGCATGTACTTTTGAGAATCTGCTTATATTTTCATATGATGCACTACAGTTCTGAATAGTAGGATCTCATTTATCACATATTAAGTGTGTCTGAGGTTTAGTTGATAACATAAAAAGGCTGTTTTTCAGAAGTTATTTCTTAAGATACAGGAATTTAACTGTAATTTTTCCCATTGTTGGTTATCTTTTAAAAACATACTCGTTGGCAATCACTTTAAGAACAGCATGCTGGCATATTTTCTTCCCATCCTTTAAAGTTCTTGATCATCTGGTGAGGGAAGGGATTTTTAACTTTTCACAAGGATGGCGTTTTATTCGATTCTAATATTTATTTATTTGTTTTTGACATGACACATAGTGTTCAAAAGCAGTCTGAGGAGACATCATTTATGTCTCAGGCTGATGCTGAGACAGCCTCTTGAGCAGTTTCTGCTGCCCAGGCTGCATTGCAGGCAGCGTCTCCACAGCCATGCAGTCACCCTGCAGCCACACGCTTGCCCAGCTGAGGGTGTGGGATGGAAAAGCATTTCCGCCGGAGTCCATTGTCCAGTTAAAGGACAGTGCTTTCCAACACTGTCAGTTGAACTTACTAGGATTTATGCCATGCTTGTGGGTCCTCAAATAGTCTCAATACTGTATGCATTGGTGAAATGTTTGGTTATATCTTAATTAAATTATTAAGTGATACAGGCTAACCATTGTAATTTCAGGGAGCTTGTTGGCTTTTTATGAGACTGACTGATGATGAGGTTAAGTGAATGACTAACATCTTATTACCTAACACATATTTCTGTGAAGTTTATAGCAAAGAGAAAATATAGGTTCTGGTTAAATCACAAATAAAAGAGAAAGAAAGGAAAATGCTGCCCTATGTGGATGAAGTTCTTTGTAAGGTAAACCTAGTGTTATTTTAGCCTAGCTTAAAATTGATTTTAGAGACAGACTATTCATTTATAGTTAAACACTATGTATTTACTGCAGTGCTTCTAAGCTTATTCATGACACTCATTTCTGCGTACTACAAATCCTGAAATATTAAATCATACATGAGAGAATTTTAGGATCATGTTGAGACAGTTGTGTTCTAAATAGCAGAGCTGGGGAGACTGTGAGGCCGATTCTTCTCCTCTGTCATCTTTCACAGACTCAGTGTGGAAAGATGTGAAGGGATGCTGTTTTATTAAC
This sequence comes from Micromys minutus, assembly GCF_963924665.1. Classification (NCBI taxonomy): domain Eukaryota; kingdom Metazoa; phylum Chordata; class Mammalia; order Rodentia; family Muridae; genus Micromys; species Micromys minutus. The sequence continues at coordinate 50,884,710 of NC_137954.1, read as the reverse complement.
TGTGCTTTTATTAAGATCTTTACTTCATCAGTAAAGTAGCCAGTGCGCACACTGTTTTCCTGCGTTTGGTCTTATTTTCCCTCTAAGCAGCAGTGCTTTGTAAGCCTGTAGATTGACGCCTTCCAAATGGCTGACCTGTTCTTTTACTTGATTTCTAGGACATGCTGTCAGTGAATGAAATGCTGAACTGCTTGGCATTTGTTGTTACTGCTCAAAAGCTGTTAAAAATGGGAGAACATCATCTTTTTAATTTTAATTGAGTTTCTTCCTTGACAGTATTACATATACATGTTTTAAAGTGATTCTGATCATCATAACCTACATGCTTTGTTCCCCTCTGTCCACCTATATAATCCCCCAGAGTCATGTTGATATCAAGTCAATATAAAACTTACCGCACAGTTGATGTTAGTACCATTCACCTAGTATTTGGGGAGACTAGAATAAGACGACAGATTTTAAAGCACTTTGTAAAGCTTGAAAATATATAAAAATGACTTTTAGAATGGCAGGAATTTAATAATGATGATGAAATAAATCATGCCACTTTTATAAATGGTAATTTGCACTTTGCTCATTTTTGTTGATTATTCTTTTTATTGGCTTAACTGGTGAGTACTGTGTGTCGGTGTTTAACCTTCAGATCCTATTCTGGTCTGAACTCAGTAGGATTATGTATCAGATACAGTGCTTGGGGCCCTAGGCACCAGCCATCCAGTTGGAGTACTCCATTGTGGCTGGCTCTCTGCTGCTTGCTTATAAACTTGCTCATGAGAAGGTCTTAAGGACTTTTGAGATATAGAGAATCCATTTTTTCTTATGAGTTTAGTGTTTATAAACATAATTAAAACTTGATTATGCTATTTTAGTATTGTCAGACAACAAACAGACTTTTCTTTAGAACACAATTAGACTTCTTTGTTATAAATTACAGTTGAGGAGAAAATGTATTTAGAATAATATAGGAACATGTTAGCATTTAAGCCTGTCTGATTTCTTATATATATTTTAGAGCATCAAAAATGCTTTAAATGATATCCTGCTTTTATTGTAATTTTTAAATTTTCATTTACTGTGCAATAATTTCAGTATAGAAGTATTGTCAGAATCATAAAATTAACTCATTAAAAAATTTTTTATACAGATATCGTAATTAAAAAAACTTTTTGATTTTCAAACATAGTCTTTTAGTCTTCCAGCTTCTATTTTGGTGCTGAAAGCATTCCTTTTTTTCCCCTTTATTCAGACAGGGGAAACTTACATATAGTTGGGGATGGCCCTTAAGCCTTGATTTTCTCGCCTAGCCACGAGGCGCTGCAGTCAAGGGCACTACTGAACTGCAGCCCCGGCATCCTGTTTTACAACCTCGTGACTCTCTGTTTATGTTAGGTGACATGTTGGTTTGGCTTGTTGTGTAGTAGGCTGGCCAGACTGGCTGAAGAAGCAGCACTCCTCCCTGTGTGTCCTGAGCCATGGGATTGGGGGGCACACCACCACATTGCAGTACTCTGAGAACTTCCGTTCTAGATTTGTAAAAACCAGGTCTTTTATCTGTGTTGTCCATCCTTTCATCATGTGGGAAATAAGGTGTACATTTTTATTGCATTTTTCAAATGATTGTTAGATGTGTATTGGGACTAGAAACAGTAAACTCTCAGATGGCTGTGTTTGCCTGTGGGTTCAGTTGAGGGCGCCATTACCGCTGACTTGTCTTTGTAGGGCGAGGAGCAATGGAGACACTGGGTGCAGGGACAGGTAATTGAAAGGCACAGGTCTGATGGTGGGTAGAGCCACACTTAAATGGTTGTATGCCTCTGTTACTTTTAAGAACACTGACCTGCTATTTGCAGATTGAAATACCTGTTTCCCAAGGCTGCATTTGTAGCCCAGTCCTCTTCTTTGGGCGCAGCTGTGACAGGAAAGACGATGGGGTCCGGACCTCCGCCTGGCTTCTTCTCTGACTTGGGAGCTGGCGCGTGCATTAGTGAAGGCTGCAGTCAGGTGGATTTTCACTAGAGGACTCCTGTTGAACAATGTGCTTCTCTACCTTGTTTATCACGTCTCAAAGCTGTCTTTCTCAGTAGTAAGCAGCGAAGAGCTGAAGGCAGACCTTGAAAGGGAAATAAAGCTCAGTGAGCATTGGGCATCATGGAGAGAAACGGAAACCTGAGCTCTTCTCACTGTTTAAAAGCATTAGAAATTGTCGTTCGGAATTTCTAAAGTCACTTCACTGTAATGAACTTGCTAAGACATCCCACAGGCAGCTTGAGGTGGTCCATTGCTAAGGTGCATCCACGCCAGTGAAACGGAGGGGAGCTGCTGAGCTCTACTTGCCGGAGTGACTGCACTGTCTTAGAAAGAAATGGCTAGTCATCAGAGGGCCCACAGAAAGAATACATGACTGTGTGTATGTAATGTAGCCCAGTGACTCCTTCTTAACGCCGTGACTCTTTAATGCAGTTCCTCATTTTGTGGGGACCCCCAACCAATTTTCACAACTCTAATATTTTTTGTCACTATGAATCATGATGCAAATATCTGATGTGCAAACCCCACAGGGGTTGTGTCCACAGGTAGAGAACCACTGTGTAGAGCATCAAGCTGACTTGGAGTTTGAGCAAGAATCGTGTGCATTTTCTGAACATGAACCTTTATGTAGGAGTACTTATAAGGATAAACAACTTCTTAAAAAAATTTTAGTACAGGATTACCATACCTTGAAATAACTAATTCAGAATTAGAGTATTTCAGGCAATTTTATAAAATTTAAGGTCTTCTTGAGTAGAACTAGAACGTTTTAGGAAAGTTCTTTGCACTTTGGTGTTTGGATGATGTCATTATGTGTCACTAACCTCTACAGAGTGCTGACTCTGCTCTGGGCTGTCTTCAGCGATGGAGTGCACTGCCTTAGAGTTGGAGGACTCTCGCCTTTCTAGGAGTGTTCTGTATAATAGGTCCTTCAGTCTGCAATGCTGTAGGTGTTATGAGACCCAGACAGCATTTATAAAAAAGAAGGACCCCCAAAATAATGTTGCAGTTGATTGTGACAGGAGCATTGGAAGCTGAGGTGTGTGAGTACGTTCAAACTGTATCGAGTGACGTTCTCCAAGAATTAAATACTTAAAAGTAATTTTACTAAAACCATGTTCATACACTGGCTTACTCATCTAAAGGGTTCATGCTTGTCTTCTGATGGCGTTTGCACAGGAACTATTAGTGTGGCACAGAGGCCACAGGAGGGTGTGCCAGGGTCTGGAGAACAGCTTTTGGTTTGTGTGGTGAACACTGTGAAACTCTTCCTTTGAATCCCCAGAGCAGTCAACACTCAGCCCAACTAGACCATTGCCTTCTCCGCTCTGGGCTGTTGCAGCCTCTCCTTACCACACGCTATGTTCTAAGATTCCGTTCACTTTCTCCCACTTACAGACCAGAAATCATGCCATCTCTCCTGCCATCAGAGCAAGTCTTCCTTTGACATTTTTCATAAATTTATACAAATAATGAATGGAGACTTGGAGAAGGAGTAAAAGGTTCCTGAGAGAAGCCTAAAGTCCAACAGTTATTTTGCACTTGGAAGAACTCCCAGGCTTCAGCAGGATGCAGAGGGAAGAACTTAAAAGACGTGATTAAACCGTGGAAGGTGGGCTGTGTTCCCTCTACAGCGGCACACAGAGGGATGTGTGCTGGGATTTCAGGATGCTCTCCTTTTCTTCACCCCCTTCTGTCATCCTCACACACTAGAATGGCAATGCCTACGACTCTGAGGCTTTTCTCAGTGTGTGTAAAGGGTATTGTGACTGGCAGCAGGACAGGAACATTCATGACCTGTGGACTTGAGGGTTTGTGTTTCGTGTATGACACCTGCGGAGCCAACAGTGCCTGATGCTTAAATTTCATTCTCTAAAGGCTGAAGTGATGTTTTTCTAATACAGCAGTGGGAGAAGGGCTCTGCAGCTTGAACATGTCTCAACCCGCAGTCTATTAATTGTTAAGTGGTTGTCGTTAGTGTCTGAAACATTTCAGAAATAGTTCAGAGTTCTAATGGAAAGTGATTTTAGCGTAAGTAATTTACTAAAATGTTTCAATTATACACATCATTATGTCACCTGGGCTGCTTCAGTGCACATTTGACGTGAGCGGCTGTTGGCATACATGTTTTGGGATATAGATACCTTGACAGGATTGTCACACAGACACTCGCTAGTTTGGGACAGGATATTAAGGCAGGGCATCTCAGGTTTATAGTAGGAAACTTTCATTGAGAAGAAGCTGTGACCAGATGTGTCTGACTAGGTGGTGCATGGGGCAGGGCTCTCCTTCATGCCCGTCCATGCTCTTGCGGTTCCGGGCTTACATGTGCTGTCTGTGTAAACCCACAGTTGTGGGGAGCTGTGGTTGTATATAGGAAACATCCCGCAGAAGACTCGGATTATCCTCAGGCAATAATTGCTGGTAGCCTTTAATGCACAAGAATCTACTGGCCTTTAAAAAGAACAATAAATGTTTAATTTCCTTTACACATCCTTTAAGGATTATATTCCATGTGTATGAGTGTTTGCCTATGTCTGTGTCTGCGTACCACTGGCATGCCTAGTGCGTACAGAAGCTAGCAGTGTAGAGAATGGAATGGAGTGGAGACAGTTGTGAGCTCGTGGGTACTAGGAACTGAACTGGGTCTTCCGTAAGAACAATGCTTTTAGCCACTTAACCATCTCTCCAGCTTGATATCCAACTATTTCAGAGTTTTATTGTGTAAAAATTTGCTGGGCAGTAGTGGCGCCTACCTTTAAATCCCAGAACACAGGAGGCAGAGACATGTAGTTCTCTGAGTTTGAGGTCAGCCAGGTCTACAAAGTGAGTTCCAGGACAGCCAGGGCTCCGAAAGGAAGCTCTGTCTTGAAACAAACAAACAAAACAATGTAATATCCTTTGGCCAATTCTCTTATTTTATGTAGAGTATTTTTTCTTTAAATTATCGGACACAGTATATTCAGTGTCTCAAATATGATAAGGGTAGATAATTCTTTTACTTATTTACTTTTCTTTTACAAATTACAAAAACAGTGAATTGCATTAAAGAAGTCTTGGTAGCCACAGTGAAGCTCAAAGGGTAGAAATCATAAATTACTCAGAATCCAGTGCTCAGCAGAAAAATTATTCATGGTTTATACCTAAGTTACTAGCTTATTTTTCTGTGTAAATAGAAGTTGTATTTTATAAAAATGTTATACTTTGCATGTGACTTGATTGAATCTATTGTGGACATTATTGTGAGGCAATTAATCATCTTCAATAACAGTTTAAGTTTCCCATGTCTGAGGAGGATGTATACCTGTACCATATAGGATACTGTGCTAATTCTTAGTCTTAGTGCTGTCTATGAAGCTCTTCTATTGAATCAAATTGTTTATACTGATTTTTTAGATTAAAATACAGTGAAAGCTGCTTTTGCAGATCTGTATTCCTTAATACTATGCTCCATTCTTACTGGGTCTATGTCTGAGGATTCAGTCCATTATGGATGAAAAATGCTCCCCAAAAGAAGTGCATTGGCACTGAGCATCTACAGACATGATTTCCTCCCTTGTCATTCTGTCTTAAGTAGCATAGCATGAAAACTGCATGTGTGTCTGCAGATTCTGCATACCATAAGTAATCTTGCAGTAATATCTGGAGAGCATATGCAAATACTTGACAGAAAGATGAGAGCTATGTGTGTCTCGCTTTTTGTAGGGGTCCTGGAAACAGTGGTTTCTTTGATAACAGTGGGCAGGCCATAACTTAGCACTGCTGAGTATTTCTCTTGTAGCATCATGGAGAAAGTCTTGAGGCTGACTTAAGGCAACGAGAAGTATGTTTTCCTATGTATCAAATATTCAAAGAGTAAAACAATCTATTTGCCATCATCCCATTTATCTACCTATCAATTTCCCTCAGAATGAAAACTTTACCCTCAATGTAAAACATAACCCTAAAAATACAGATTATTATATCTTTTGTGTGCATAGGATTTAGAGATCCACATGCCAGAGCCCTTGGACATTAGAATTTGCTCAGAATCCTTCAGTAATAGTACCCTGTTTATTATCTTGCAGTACTTTGTAGATTCATACGCCTCCTACTAAGATTTATGAATATTTACTGGACTCAAGATAATTTTTTATTTAACTTTTTATTAATTCCTTGGGAATTTCATATCTTATATCCCAGTCTCATTCATCTCTTTATTCTTCTATATGTTTTCTTGCAAACCCCACCCCCAAACAAATCAAACAATCAGACAAAACTGGCAGTGGAAGCTGTGATGTGTCAGTTTTACTTGCAAAGAGTCACTGGTCAAGTCTGAGGCATCTGGCTTCTGCTACACCATCAGTTCTGCATTCCTACTGAGTCTTCCCTATTGTTGCCTGTGTCATGGAAATCCTGCAGTTTTGTTTTTACAGGACCAGCCCTTTCACATGCCCCAGCAGATCATAGATGGGGCAGATGTTAGGGTAGGCCAGCTCAAAGCCCTGGATCTGGGCTTGCGCTGAGTTAATGTGCTCACCACCTCTCCTGCACCCACACTACTGGGTCCTGCTTTTCTGCTTGGTCCAGGGGCTAGCTTTCCTGCATATTGTAGTTATGCAAGGGATGTTCAAAGTAGTTCTTTAGAAAGACAATAGAAGCTTGTCTGGATGACTTACATGATAGTAAATGCTGGTTTTCTGTCAACTTGACACAAGCTGAAATATCACAGAAAAAGGAGCCTCCGTTTAGGAAATGCCTCCATGAGATCTATGGGACCTGGAGCCAGAAATCCCACACAGCTCTGTGGCTAGAGATGGGGCAACCTCTGCCACCTCCCCCTCTGGGTCCAGCTAAAGGAAGGGGAAAATCCAGTTTGGCTGTTGCTTCAGGAGACCAGTTTCTTCTGCTGCTCTACTCAGCTGGGTGCACAAGCTCAGGGAACAGAGGGAAAAACTGGTTTGGCTGCCTCTGCTGCTACAGGGCACCAGGCCAGGCTGAACTGAGCCAGCAAGAGGCTTCAGCCCCGGGGTTGCAAGAAGCTTTGGGAAAGGAAATCTCTTCCCAATCGGAGGTGTTATCAGCTCTTTAGAAAAGAGGATCTCAGGCGGAGGAATGATTCTTAAACACGTGTTTTTCTGGACCCAATCCCCCGTGTATATACAGTTTTGAAATGGTTCAGAGTCTGACAACTGGTACTTCCTATTGGCCTGGCCTGAGGGCTTGGGAAGACCTTGTCTACATATTTGGGGTGATCCTGCTTCTGCCTGGAGCTTATGTGATGTGCAGTCACATCTACCTGCAGGGGAGGGACCTGGGGCATGGCTGATCTGATTGGAATCTACAGCACATCTTTCTGTGCAGGAGGTACTTGTGGTGTGTTCAGTGCCCTGCTTATGACTTCGTGAAGATTCCTGATTCTCAGGAGTTTGGGAAGCTTCCTGCCATCTCACTCATTGATCCTGGGACTTGGATTGTCTCAACTGAGAATCAGGGTTTCTATCACAGCCTACCTGCCCCACAGAAATCCAACTGTAAGGCATTTTCTCAACTACTGATCAGGAACAGGGCCCAGCCCATTGTGGGTGGTGCCATCCCTGGGCTGGTAGACCTGGGTTCTATAAGAAAACAAGCTGAGCAAGCCAGGGGAAGTAAACCAGTAAGTGACATCCCTCCATGGCCTCTGCATCAGCTCCTGCTTCCTGACCTGCTTGAGTTCCAGTCCTGACTTCCTTTGGTGATAAACAGCATGTGGAAGTGTAAGCTGAATAAACCCTTTCCTCCCCAACTTGCTTCTTGGTTATGATGTTTTGTACAAGCAGGAATAGAAACCCTGACTAAGACAGTAAATATAAGAATGGTTAGTTGGAGAGCCAGCTAGATAAAACTGACTGATATTTGCTGCTTTCAAGAAGGACTTAATGGTTTGAAAGGACCACCTAACTGCTTTATTTCTGATAGGCTAGGGATGCCCAAACTGAGTGGGCTGAATTCATAATTTCATTTATTTTTTTTATTCAATGTATTTTTCTTCTCTGTTATTCATTGGCAAAACCTTTCAGTTTTCTTTCCTCTCAAGTAGGATATTGTTCCACAGTCCTTAGCATAGTTAACAATGACTCTCTTAGCCTAATTTCTCTTTAGAAAGCCACATTTCTGCATTGCCCTAACAAACCCATTTTGTATTAGCTGAATCCACATGCTCCCCCAAACTCGTTTCTTCCCACTCAGAATTTCCCTTTCCCAAATTCTTTATCAGACTGATCTTTGAGCTTCATTGGTTTATGAGGCAGGCTCATCTTCTCATTTCCATATGAGAAAGTTGGAAATCATATCAGCTCCTTTCTTAAGTCCACGCCAGAGCCACCTCTTGGAAATTAAAGTATTAACAAGATAAATAAATTCTTAATAAAAGTTTTATTATAGACATGAAAGGGACCTTGTTTCTGATAGATATATTTCATTGTAGACAAAGATCAGGAGGGTGTTTTTCTTCCTGGGTAAGAGGTTTTATTCTAGATTACATAAAACTGAGATATGAGGAAATCTCCAGAAAGGGATGATGAGAATTCTCACCAAGAGTCTCTTTGTGCCTCGTGCTTTTCACTCTGGTGCTGGTGATTGTGAGGGCTCCCTGAAGTTCACTTGAGAGCTTAGTGCTTGGCAGGCATGTAGACACGTTGAAACATACACATTTTTTTTTTTTTTTTGTTAAGCAGACCTTGGTTTTAGGCAAGTTCTTCACTAAACAGTGATTTCATTCTTCAGATTAGTTTATAAGTTGGAAAGAATTCAGAAAATTCCTCTTTAAAAAGTTGTTAATTCAGTTCTTTAGTTGTTTTATATATGTTGAACAAACTCATCAGGTTGGCCTACTGAGTATTTGAATGAGATAATTTGAAGTATAATCATTAGGGAGAATCGTTAACTCAGATTAACAGCATTATAGTTTTTTTCTGAAACCCTGCTACTCAGATGAAGTTTAAAGAAATATAAAGTATTAAATACAAGTTTTCCTGGGGTTTTGTTTGTTTCAAATTTATTTAAACATCTGTACTGATTCTGTATAGTATTGCTGTAGTTTACTGGTTTGAACTTACAGTAGTATAAAAATAAATAGTGATCCATGTTTTGAAAGTATGAAGCATAAATTTGTAGTGAGGAATAAAGATGGTTATGGCCCCACTTTCCCTCAAACGCAGTATTGAAATGACTTTTCTAGTTCACTGATTTTTAAAATGTGGATTTGTAGACCTACTTAGATTCGGAAGACGTGTTTAAACTCTGAAGAAATTTAGGAATTTGTTGAATTTGGACTATTGTTTACATTTTAAATTTGAAATAAGAAAAATGAATTATGCTCTGTACTGAGAATTGTAATCCGGTATCATGTGGCAGGATTGTATAGGTGACAGTAGGAGACATCGTATGATCACTGAAGTTCTTTTGGACATGCTATAATCTGCATAGGCTGTAGGTAACAGTTCATCACCAGCCTGAAAAGCATTCTGCTTCCTCTATGTTAAAGCTCTTTAAATGGGAGAAATAGGAATAGGTGTCTATTGTCTATGTCAGTTTAGCAAATTGATTACTCTTGAATTCAGAATTATTCATGGGAATATAACAGTAGTGAACACTTGGTCTTAAATTGGAAGACCAAACTATGGAAGAAAAAGTGTGGATGTTGGTGGGTTGGTCTGTCTGTCTGTTGATCAGTATGTCTATCTGTTTATACCTAATCGACATACATACATACATACATACATACAGACAGACAGACAGACAGACAGACAGACAAATGTTTTAGGGAGATGGAACTGGTTGCTTGCAGCTGAGCCAGGACTAGATGGATCTCCCAATTCAATATTCGATGGTGGTAACAGGCTCACCTTGTGACTTATCTGAACGCAGTACCTGATAGTGTAGTCACTTGGTTAGTGAAGGGACAGTTTTAAGTGCATTTCTATATGACAGTCTGATCTTTGGTTTGGACAGTGAAGTAATGATGACACTACATAATTTCAGGTGTAGGTCTTGTCCTACAGGCTCACGTCCTCGCTACAAAATGAATATAGGCTCGGTTGGTTGTATTCCTGTCTTGAATGGATGAGTCCTAGATCCAGTTCCTATTATGACAAAAATAAAAGAGAAACCAAATCTAAATAACTGTTTAACCTGTTATTTTCATTAATAAAATGAAAAATTGTTTGAACTGCTACTAACATGTCTTTCCATGTAATTTTTTCTTAAGATAGCTATTTGTGAATCCAGTTGACAATATTATGGAAATGTGTTTGTATCCTTGAAAGACATCTACATATGATGAACAGACATTTAAACTGTTCAAGTAACACTTGTTCACTTCAGTTCAGTCCACTGTTTCTTTAGTATCATTTAAATATAAAATTATTCAGAATGAAATACTGACTGTTTTATCAACAGTTCAATTTATAGTTCTTCAGGAAGTTTAATTATGGTTTTTTATTAGGTTTTGTACATGTAAATATACATTGACTTTTAAAAGGTTTTCTTGGGGCCTACTTTGAAAATTAAAGGCAATGCTCTTTTTAAAAATGGTTATTTTAAAAGTAATTATTTTTTCAGGCTAAAATTTCAAGTAGAAACATTTCTAGATTAAGACTTACCTAAATAGAATAAGGAGCTACGTGTTACCAATAATTATTTCGGGCTCTCTGTGGAATGAGTGTTCTGTGGGCTGGAAACGAGCCTTCTTCCCAGCCACAGTTCTTGTTACTGCTGCAGGCTGTCCTCCCGTGATGACTGCCTGGCGTGGGGAAAGTGAGTGCCCTTCCTCTCTCGCCATACTGGGGTCCGGTTTGTCTTCCTTGCTGTATAGCATAGTTACAGTGGATCACAGTTGTGCTTTCAGGTGAGTTAGCCGTGTATAGTTACAGTGGATCACAGTTGTGCTTTCAGGTGAGTTAGCTGTGTATAGTTACAGTGGATCACAGTTGTGCTTTCAGGTGAGTTAGCCGTGCATAGTTACAGTGGATCACAGTTGTGCTTTCAGGTGAGTTAGCCGTGTATAGTTACAGTGGATCACAGTTGTGCTTTCAGGTAAGTTAGCTGTGACTCAGTTGACTGTTTCATATTCATGCCATGTTTTCATAAAGACATGCGTTGGGCTGACACACAGAAATGTCATGTTCCAGTCAGGACATGAGAAATGGCTGGATTGCCTTAGTAGTAGCTGGTCTTAAAATTAGTTATTGTAGCTGTAGAATGTGTTGGTGGCTAGCATTTGTTCCTGTCACAGTTAAGTGTCATGATAGGTGTTTAAAAATATTTTAAATTATCATTTATGGGAACTAACATGTCAAAATTTTGGTGACTTCAAGTCTTTTATAATTCCTTTTCTAACTAAGAAAATGCTGACTTTTGTGAATAATTAACATTATCATCTGGTTTTGATTATAACCATTATAAAATTTCTAGAAATTAAGTTTAATAAATTATATTACATGTAGGAAATGACCTAATTCTCCAGTGAAGTTTTTTATTGAGGTTACATCTGTGATACAAACAAACAAACTTAATCATGGTGTCCATTGCATGAAAATAGTAATTAGCATAATATTTATACATTTATTATTAGAAATTAAGGATTCACATGCAGCTTAAGACATATGCTATAATCTCTTCCATACAAAACATATATTAAAAGGAACTTGGCAGATTTAGCGTTGAATTGTTTTAAAAGCTGGTAAGTCAAATCCTCCCTGGGTGAACGCGGCTCGCTTTGTTCTTCAGTCACTTTTACTTCTGAACAACTTTAATGTTCTGCATCTCATCTGATTTCTGTTAGTCACTCTCCCCAGGCACATGTGTGAAGGCACAAGCTCACATGTACACGTGTGTGCTTATCCAGTGATAGGAAACTGTAGCAGATTAAAGCCAGAATGGCCCTAAGTAAGAGGTGGGACTGTGTCCGAGGTGTAGTTCCAGGGCTCCCCTGTTGGTCCCTCTGAATCAGCAGGTCACAGAGCTAGTTTTCAGTAGTAGGTCTGCTGGTATTGTCTTGTACATGCATACATGTATCTTACTATGTCTTACTCTCTGTAAACTAATTGTAGACTGTATGTTAATCTGCTTAATGTGTTTAATTTTCACACTTTCAAGAAGATAAACATTTTCACTGTAATTTTAACTGTCAAGTACTTTAAATCATCAGTTTGTGTTAGAATAGCAGAACTTTATTCATATAAAAATTTAATATAGACCTTTTTGATATAAAATTAGCCTTTTATACAAATGTGGAACATTATTCAGCCTTTACTTCCCCCACTTGTTCGGCTGCTTTTCTGTATGCGTGTGTAAAGAACACAAGTATTTTATTGTAGTGAATAACTAGGTTCACAAGCTGTCCTGGGTTTTTCACATTGCCAACCACAGCAGAATAAGACTGACTAAACACACCTAAGTAATGTCCTCCTGAATTCCAGCACCGCGGTTGGAAGTCTTCGCCTCGACACAGTTGCATGGGGGGGGGCATCTTTTATAGTCATTTATTTTACAGTCCTGTCCTGTTAATACTGTTGATAACTATAGCCACACCTCTCAACTGTAATTCTCCAGACTGAGTGTGAGGAATGTCTGTGTATTAACAAACCTCAGGTTCACATCCTTGATATAGTTTAATGTTTTCTGCTGTTTGAATAAAATAAAATGAATTCTTTAGGAATAATTGAATGAAACTTAAAAAAAAATAGTTCATGTTCCCAATTTCTACATTTTAGAGTCTCAGATGCTCCTCCAGCTGTTAGCACAGTGATTCATTTAGAAGCTAAAACCTCGACCATCTCCTGCTCCTAGATTATACAACCTGGAGATTGCAATTAGAGTCCTCTCAAGAACGGACCATGCTTTCTAATCATTAGGAAATGAATTGTCAGCAGCATGTAAGACCTAAATGCACACTTAGGTTTGTCTACCCATTGCTTCAGATGTCTGGGAAGATTTTTCTATGATGTCTAACCTTTTATTCAGATTGACAACTGACGGTTAATGTGTTCCTGTGTGCGGGCTCTTAAGAATTTCACGGGCGCTGCTTTGGTCACCTGGGGACCTGGGTCTCTTGACAGGGGGCTAGTTGGGAAAGGGCCAGACCAAGCTAACTATTTAGTTTATTTTAGCTGGCATTTCACAAGATAGGCGTTCATGGAAAGTGAGAGCCAATTCTTTCTAGAATTACTCAGCTTTATCTAAAAGAGAGGCGTCCTGAGGCTCAGCCTACCTGATAGGGGCTTCCCTTGTATTAACTTGCACTGTGACTCAAGCTCTGACCACAGATCACTCCGCTCTGTGCCACAGATCTTAGACTTGTAACCTACTTTGGCAGATACAAAAAACAGCTTAAAAGCAATTTTGTTTTTTTTTTTTTTTCAAAGCATAATTTTGTGGGTTTTGGAGAAGTTCTCTAAGAACTTCAACTTTCACAAGGCATTTAATAAGGAGTACAAGATAAATTTGCCCAAGAAGCTTCAAACCGACTGCAAAAACAGGAGTTCATTCTGTGTCCCAGGTGAAGGGACCAGCCACCCTGCCGGTTTACTAGACTGTTACAGATCGAAGTCATTTTTAACAGTTTAAAATCAATCAATCAATCAATCAGTCACTCAAATAAACAGACAAAAACAACAAAAAACCAAAGAAACTTGGATATCAAACTTTTAAACAGGAAAAAAACAAGGATTTAGAGCCGCTTTTTCTATGTGTATTAGTTTAAAACTCTTGATACCGGCTGTTAAAAATGTTATTTAATTTTAATTAAATAGTGTTTTTATATAAAACCAAAGATTAATTATCAATACTTAATGAGGCAAAATTTTATTGTGTATGCAGGAGAAAAATACCATTATATAAAAACTTAAGTGATAACTACATGTTTAAATGATTACTATTAGTTTTTTTCATTAAAATCTCTGAGAAATGGATTAGGCTTTTTTTTTTTTCAGTCCGTGAATATACCTTCATGCAACAGTGAAGTGAACACAATGAATTCCAAGTCGCAAGACTGCTCGTTACGTTTGCTGACTGTTCTGAGGGAGGAGGTGGTGCCCAGGGATGAATGCTGTTTCACACTGACTAGCATTCCTCCTTTGAGGGTCATCTGACTCCTCTCAGATCCAGTTCCATCTCCTCATGGTGCCATTGGGCAGAGCGGACAGTGCGGGCTGTGGGTGCCTCCAGCAGAGCGGGCAGTGCGGGCTGTGGGTGCCATTGGGCAGAGCAGGCAGTGCGGGCTGTGGGTGCCTCCAGCAGAGCGGACATGCAGAGCCTCATTGAATTCCGGCCTGTGCTGCTCACCCGCCTCCTTTGACTAATGGACCAGAAACTGCTTTTCTGTGCACAAGTTTAAGACGCACTTCCTTCTTAGACCCCTCTGTCCTGTTGACTCTGGAAGAGAAATACTTTGGGGCACTTTTTGTCTTTAGCAAGCCGGAACACTGCCGTTTGAGGGATGGAAACATTGATGGCTTTTTTTTTTTTAATCCAATGCAGTTAAATTTTCAAGAACTTCTATGGTTCTTTGCATGGTTTTCTCCATAGGGAAGGAAAAAAGAAACACAGTAAAGTTCTATTATATATGCCCTACTTGCATTTTGTGGGAATTTAGGAGTAAAGTTATCATATCATTCTGAGATGTAATAATAGCACTGCTTTTGGTGAGAGGAGCTGACACTTAGAATTCATTCATTTGAGCCAGAAACTGCTTTTACAAGTGGAAAACACACGCTGTATGGCAGCCTGAAGTTTCAAAAATGTATGTATGACAAATTTGAACTTAGTTTTTGTGTTTTAAAAACAAGTTCGTATCATGGAATTAGGATGATAGTACTCAGATTCTAAAGCATGAGTTGGGCTGGAATAAAATGACGTATTTCCTAACTTGTTAACAATGGGGCAGTTTTAATGAAATCTGTTCTAGTTGTTTATCATCTGTATTCCAGCACTGGGAGCAGCGCTTATATGAGACTGCAGGGTAATCGGAGCCATCCTGATTCTTTTGTAAGATAAGTAGGTGAAATTATTTTCCGCTACGCAGGAGAAGCAGCTGATTGCCTTGTCTGAAATTCTATGGGAAATGCTTTGAGGGACTTTGTTTAAAAATGGAGATTGAGCGCCACCTATTGGTCACTCAGAAGCGTTTTAACTTGTGCGTCCACAGTGTATATCTTCTTATACTTCACCATTGTGCCTATGTTGTCTGTAACTGTTATAAAATTATTTAAATAAGTATTGTGTGTAGTTATTATCAAACCGTGAGGATATCCCTGTGGTCAATATGAAGTGATTTGTGCTTTTATCCTTTCTGCCGTTTTTCTGCTTTATATTGTTGAGTTTTAAAACAACCTTTTGTATTAAAAAGAATTGGTCTTATAATTATATAAGTCTGAGGTTCGATATGAGTATATAATTTTAGCTTAAATATTTATAACTCAAGTAGATATTAATAGAGCAGCATTGTTGTCAAATATTGATTTTAGCAATATCATGGAATGTGTTCATTTTTGCCATGATGATATTAACTTATTTTTTGAAATATATATTTTTTATAATTTTATGGTCTAGAGAAGACAGAATTTCCTAAGGTGTAAAAGTCAGCCCAGTGCGTCTTTCTATGCTGACATCAAAGCAAGTTCTGGAGCTTATCAAAGTGTTAACCCTCATACATTAATAATCCACAGTAAATAAATCAGCGCTCTGGGGCTTGGGGGGTTGGTCTTTTATTTTAGGTCTTATTTCTAAGACTGAATCACTCAGCACTTGTTATCAGAAGCCTTTTCAGTGAGAGTGAGTTTATAAAAAGGAAAGACACAAGCTTAGGAGACACATACTGTTATTTTATATTTTGTACCAAAGTTTTTAATATAAAAATCAAAACACTGTCAGCTATTTTGTTTTAGGTCATATATTTGATTTTCTTTAATGCTCTTTTTTTTTTTTTTTGGGCCAGATTTTTTTAGTATTTTAAGTGGGACACTTGAGACTTCTCCTCACTTTTCCCCCCCCATCTCTCAGGTTACTTCTAAAATATTCAAATTTTAGGCTTTTTAAGTGACTTCATCTTTTCCCTCTCCTAAGTACAACCCTTCATCTCTCTCAGCTCTCTGTCAAATATCTTTCCCATTCTGTTCCATCTTCATTATACCTAAAGAGCGAGTCTTCCCCCTCCCTCCCTCCCATCTCTCCTTCTCTCTCTTTCTTCTTGTTTTGGAGATACTATTCTGCTATGTAGCCCTGTGTGGCCGGGAACTGCCTATATAGATCAGGCTGGCCTTGAACTCACAGCGCTCTGTCAGCCTTGGTTCCAGAATGCTGGCACTAAAGCTGTGCACAATTACACACTGCCTAGAGTTCTTATGGATTTTCCTTGCTTTTCTGAAACACGTGGGTGGCCATCTTAATGGTTCTCCATTGCTCATCACACTTCTGAGCTTCCTGGACCATATAGTCTGGCTCCTTTTAGTTTTCTTTTCCCTTTCTTCTGCCAACCATTGAGGCCCCGTGGACAGAGTAAATGTGAAGTCATTTTAAGAATTAGCCACTCTGGCTTGTTATCCGCTACCTTTTGGATATTAGTGAACCTCATCATTAGAAGTTCTAGGAACTTCTTTAGATATTAACAGTGTTCTTGTTTGTCTGCTTAACCTATAAATTTTATGACATGTAAGTGGTAGCTTTGATTTTTAAGGAAGAAGCTTGGGCTCTGGATCAAGATTTTCTGTGTCCAGATTGCAAGTGTATACTCTGTAGTTTGACAGCTCTGCTCCTTGGTTCCCTTTTCAGTAAAATGCAGATTATGATAGTACCTCCTTCAAAGTGTCCAAGTGAAGATTAAATTACTTCTCTGTGTAACTATTTACAATAAAGTAAATGTTATTGTATTTACTATTTTCAAGGCAACAAAGCAGTAATTAAGAAATGTTGTGTTAAACGTTTTAGGACATTCAAACACAGCACAGAGGTCTAAAGGCTCTTTTTTACTTCTAGTAGTGCATCATTTCTTCTAGTAGTGCATCATTTCTTCTAGTAGTGCATCATTTCTTCTAGTAGTGCACCATTTCTTCTAGTAGGGCATCATTTCTTCTAGTAGTGCATTCTTTCTTCTAGTAGTGCATCATTTCTTCTAGTAGGGCATCATTTCTTCTAGTAGTGCATTGTTTCTTCTAGTAGTGCATTATTTCTTCTAGTAGGTCATCCTTTCTTCTAGTAGGGCATTGTTTCTTGCCTGTGTGACTCTCGTCGTATTTCACTTAGAACTGAGTGGTCAAAGGCTGTGGTGGACACAGTACCAGAGTCTGTTTCCAGGCTATGGTCAGCAGGTGCTTGTTTCTCTTTCTTCTCTCTGAGACGAGAGTTGTGCTTCTGCACACACATGGGATGTTGTGATGTAGCAGCAGTGTTAGAGGCGGACAGGTATCTAATGAATCCATCCTGTGAGGCGGCACACGTGGTGCTCCCTCCTTGCTCCTGCCCTGTTTGTGCTTTTGTGTCTCATTATTGCTCTGGCAGATCTGAGGTGTCCATAAACCTTTCTCTTTCAGGTTAGCTCATGTGTTCACACACAGTTCCAATGGTCCCCACCGTCCTTTGCATTTCTGTCACCAACTGTGAATGTTGCTTTCCTTTGTTTGTTTGAGACCATGTCTGTTCTTTCCAGTGTGAGGTCTGTTCACTGCTTCTTTTTAACTCCCCTCCCTTCCTTCTCCAGATCCTTATACGTTTCCCTCCTCGAACCCTTTTAAGGCCCCTAACTTCATTAATTATTGTATGCATATATGTATATGTGTGTGTATTCCTGAGCACAGACATGTACCCAGCTCCGGCTCCATCACGTTCCTTTCCCTTCCTTCTCCTTGTTTTGGATATGGATTGTTCTTGCTTTCCTAGTTCCTCAACTATAACCTAGATTATTTATTTGAAATCTTTGTTAACTGTGGGCACTATTGCTATAAAATAAGCATTTTGTTCACTTTTACTGTATTCCATGTTTTTTTCAAGTTCATTTGCTCTGGGACATTTTAAAATTTCCCTTTCACATTCTTGATTGGCTCACTGTGAGGGAAGAGAATGCTGTTTAGTCTCCCTGTGTCCTTTTCCTTTAAAGTTAAAATCTTTTTGTGTTGATCTCTAGTTTTAGTCCATTATGGTTAGTGACAGGGAGACTGATTTGGGGAATGTGACGTGTGATGCAATCTGTTGCAAAGAATGTTTCCTGTATTTGTGAGAAAAATGTGTATGTGCAGCTGTTGGGGCAGATGTTCTGTCAGTGTTTACAGACCTAATGGTGCCCAGTCCAGCTCAGCCCTGCTGTTCCCAGTCCAGCTCAGCCCTGCTGTTCCCAGTCCAGCTCAGCCCTGCTGTTCCCATGCTGACCTTTGTTGGGATGACTTTCCTTCTGCATTATTACTTTTCTTGTTGCAAGAACACACCTGAGCAAAGCGTCTTAGGGAAGGGCTTATTTTGGCTCAGAGTTGGGGGTACAGTCCACGGCAGAGGAAGTCACCTTAGCAGGGACTTGAGGTAGCTAGCTGCTCACATTCATCCAGGAAGCAGGCTCAGTAACTCCCTACTTTTCATTAAGTCTGTGACTCCAGCAATGGTTCTGCCCAGAATAGGAAGATCTTCAGTGGAACCTACACTGGGTAACTCCTCAGTTGTGCCTAGAAGCTTTTTTCACAGGCAGGTCACCACAAAACTATCCAACTATTCAAAAAGTAGCTTGTGGGCTGGAGAGATGGCTCAGTGGCTAAGAGCTCTGTCTACTCTTCCAAAGGTTCTGAGTTCAATTCCCAGCAACCACATGGTGACTCACAACCATCTATAATGGGAGCAGATGCCCTCTTCTGGTGTGTCTGAGGACAGCAACCATGTCCTCAAATAAAATAAATAAGTAAGATTAAAAACAAAATAGCTTGTTTGTCTCCCTTTAGAGCTAAATATTTTTGGTTTTCTGTTGTGCACCTTTCAGGTTTTGTGCTTACGATTGTTACTTCCTTTCTCTTTTGGATTAGGTCCTTTTATCAGACACAGTTCTGCATCTGCACAGCTGCAGGATGACCTGCCCGAGGAAAGGAAGAAAAGACAACACACACAGGTCCTCAGACAGGTGCACAGACAGAGAGCTAGGACCTGGTGGTCTGGGGCCTGTGTTGGGGACACTTCAGCACCCTGGAAGCTTAGGGTGTTTATTTCTCAGTTGAATAGAGAGGCGGGGATACTGCATATAGCCAAACAAGGAGACAGGGTCGTTGTGTCCAGAGACGCAGGGAGGCTGGGGTTGTAGTTCACATGGTCAAGGAGACAGGTTCACATAATGTTGGTGGGAGCCGTCTGTATGGCAAGTGTCCTCAGGCTGCAGCCATCCAGGAAGAAGGAGCCATGGTGGATGTTTTCTGCACCCATTGTCAACTCCTCAGTTTCTTCCTCAGCACTCAGTCAACAGTATCAGGAAGGCCGTGGCATCCCTCTCTCCTGTGGAGCCTCTGCCATTCCTCCCTGATCTGAGCCTTGGGCGTCTTTGGCATGGCTAGCTCATGTAAGCACACAATTCACTCATGACTTTCCACTCTTTGCACAGAGAGACCTTCTTGGTGTCCTGCTGTCTGACTGAACGTGTGCTTACCTTTTTAAGTTGCTAACTGAGCTGGCTTTAGGTCTCTGTTCATGATATACCTCATCCTTCCCTTTCCCCTTTACGCTCAACCATTGCTTCTTCACAGGTGAAATACATTTCTTAAGCCCAGCATAGTGGCTTAGTTTTTATTTTTTAGCCAGTCTATTTTTACAGGGAGACTTGATTCTGTTTATATTGTAGGTTAGTATAGGTGAGTGTTCCAGACTGGGGATATGACTTAGTGGGTGGGGTCTAGGATCCACTGCATGTGACTGTGTCTTTAAGAACTCCAATACCCCAGGTAT
This sequence comes from Micromys minutus, assembly GCF_963924665.1. NCBI lineage: Eukaryota > Metazoa > Chordata > Mammalia > Rodentia > Muridae > Micromys > Micromys minutus. The sequence continues at coordinate 50,864,757 of NC_137954.1, read as the reverse complement.
TCAGAAGCTGACCTTCCTGAAGTAAAGAGCTTCAGGTCTAGTGAGGGAGCCTGTCTTAAAAAATGTGGAAGACAGCAACACAGGAAGAGGTTGCAGGTCCCCCTCTGGTGTGCGCTTTCGTGCCGGGGTGAGCACTGCACGGCCCTTCCCCAACTCACCCGTGTCTTCTTACTTGTAACTAGTTCTCTTCATATTTGTGCTTTTCTTGGTTGACAGGGATGGTTTTTTCTCTTTCTTAAATATCTACTGTCGAATTTTTGTATTGTTCATTTTTACGATGGCAACTACCATTCTTTTATTTCTTTTTTAAAGTCTTTTTCTTAAGCCTTTACTTTTCAATAGAATCTTCCATGCTTACAATGCTCTGTAGTGAATGTCTAAGACAAGTGACCATAGTCACTATAAGAATTTTAAAGGCCGCTTCTCACATTGATGCAGACACTGCTGTCTTCAGCTCCATATGCTACTGAAACCACAGGTCTCTCAGTGTGTGCTCAGTGGTTGGAGATTTAGTCCATGGGGCTGTGGAGGATTTGGTTGGTCGACATGTTGTTCTTCCCATGGGGTTGCAGTCACTTTCATTTCTAACAGAGGGAAACTTCTACTTTTCTCATGGACCCAGTTTGATGGTGATAGGTTGATTGATTTTGGGTTTTTGGTTTTGTTTGTTTTTAGTTTTTTTCTTCATTTATGAAAAATAAGTTTGCTGGGACTAGTGTCCTTGGTTTGCTTGTTTCCTGGACTTGTACATCTTCCCTTGCTGGCCTATGGCGTTTGTGATGACAGTAAAGTACCTGTGTGAGTTACTCTCTTTCCTGCTAGATTGAGAATTGTTCGCCATTTACCATTGACATTTGATTACACTGGCCCATAGGATATTTTTGGTCAAACCTTTTACATGACACTCAGGCCTCCGAAGTTTGTGTTTGTCTCTTCCAGCATTAGGAAAATGAAGTGTTTCAGCCTTTAATTCATTGCCTATACTTTGTATGTCCATCCCATCTCCTTTTGGAGCTTTTGTGGTAAGAGTGCTGATCTTTTCATAGACCCTGTAAGCCTCACAGAGCTTTGTTGTTTTTTTTAAATTATTTGCTTTTTTTTTTTTTAAAGCAACTGAAAACATTATTTCACACAACCTCTCTCAGGCCAAGAAACTCTTCCGTCCGTTTGATCATGCGGTTTCCTCATTTCATGCACTGCTTTGGTTTTGATCACTCTGTTTGGTCATCTGTGTCTTCTTACTGAGTATCTGTGTATCATTGAATTATCTGATGTAAAACAAGCCAGGCAAGGAGAGACAAATGCATGCATTCTCACCCATTCATCACGGTACACTTAAGCAACAGCACAGAGATCCCTAGGAACAGGGAAGAGCAGCGAGCACAGAGGAGATTACATGGGGCAGGATAGGGTGTGATGAAGTGGTAAGGGTGCATAACTGAGGGTGGTAATGGGCATGCTCAAAACACAGTGTTGGGATGAGTGCAAAAAGCACAGTGAGTTCCACTAATCTCTATGATTATTATAAGGACAACAGAATCTGTAAACATCAGCTTAAATATGAGTTTCTGGAACTTCATTGTTTCTAAGTTGTACCGTTGTCCACAATGTATGATGTAAAGTTATATACTGGTTAGTTTCTAGGTCTCGATGCATGAGTTCTGCTAGGTGCATGTCCATACTGAAATAGTGTTTAGGAGAGACAGTGACAACCACGCTCTGTCATCCTGGAGTTCACAGAAGAGTCTGAATTCTGCTCTCACCTAGCTTATGTAAGTCAGTGGACTTACAACTCAGGGGAGAAAGAAAGGAAACAGGCAGTTTCGGGGGTGTTTACAGAGCTGGTGCTGGAGGAGGACAGGCACTTGCGTACAGCTGACTGAAGGTGTAGGCTGGAGAAGGGGTATTCATTTCCTGCTCCAAGGAAGCTTCAGCATTCTGAGTATACATGCCGGTCTGATAGTTTATTTCTCTTTATTGGGGAATTGAGTCGATTTATGTTAACAGATATTAAGTAATAGTAATTGTTGTTTCCTGTTATTTTTGCTGTTAGAAGTTGAATTATGTTTGTGTGTCTTTTTTCAATTGAGCAACTTTATTTTAAAACACAAAGATAATGTATAGATTTTAAAAGCATTTTTGCATAAAAATATATGAATACATTTTTGTCAGTACTTGATTTTTTTTTAAAGTTTGATAGTATACCTTAAAATCTTACTAGTTACAATGAGCATAAAGTACATGTAAAACAAGATGTAACCTGGAATTAGTCAAAGTTTTCTTGGTGTGTAAAGATTAAGCATAATGATTTTTCAATTTTTTTTTTTTGGCTTTTGTTTTTCTTGAAGTTCATATAGTCTGTAAGTTGTTTCTGGGGTGTTCAGAGCTTTCTGGGGTTAGTATCCCATTATCAGTGACTGCATATTATGTCTGTTCTTTTGTGACTGGGTTACCTCACTCAGGATGATATTCTCTAGATACATCCATTTTCTTAGGAATTTCATAAAGTCATTGTTTCCGATAGCTGAGTAGTACTCCATTGTGTAAATATACCACAATTTTTGTATCCATTCATCTACTGAAGGACACCTGGGTTCTTTCCAGCTTCTGGCTATTATAAATCGGAATGCTATGAACATTGTGGTGCAGGTGTCTTTGTTGTATGTTGGAGTATCTCTGGCGTATATGCCCAGAATTGGAATAACCGGGTCTTCAGGTAGTATTATGTCTAATTTTCTGAGGAATCGCCAGACTGATTTCCAGAGTGATTGTACCAGTTTACAACCCCACCAACAGTGGAGAAGTGTTCCTCTTTCTCTGCATCCTTGCCAGCATCTATTGTCATCTGAGTTTTGGATCTTGGCCAATCTGACTGGTGTGAGGTGGAATCTCAGGGTTGTTTTGATTTACATTTCCCTGATGGTTAATGATGTCGAGCACTTCCTTAGATGTTTCTCAGCCATTCGATATTCCTCAGTTGAGAGCTTTTTGTTTAGCTCTGTACCCCGTTTTTTAATAGGGTTGTTTGATTCTCTGGTGTCTAGCTTCTTGAGTTCTTTGTATAACTTGGATATTAGGCCTCTATCAGATGTGGGGTTGGTAAAGATCTTTTCCCAATCTCTTGGCTGCCATTTTCTTGTTTTCTTGACAGTGTCCTTGGCCTTACAGAAACTTTGCAATCTCATTAAGTCCCATTTGTCAATCTTTGACCTTAGAGCACAAGCCATTAGTGTTCTGTTCAGGAAATTTTCTCCTGTGCCTATGTGTTCTAAGGTTTTCCCTACTTTCTCTTCTAATAGTTTCAGTGTACCTGGTTAATGTGAAGATATTTGATCCACTTGCACTTGAGCTTTGTACAAGGAGATAAGAAAGGGTCTATTTTCATTCTTCTGCATGCTGAGTGCCACTTGTACCAACACCATTTGTTGAAGAGGCTTTCCTTTTTCCATTGAATGTTTACAGCTCCTTTGTTAAAAATCAAGTGACCGTATACGTGAGGGCTCATTTCTGGATCTTCTATTCCATTGATCCACGTGCCTATCTGTGTATCAGTACCATGCAGTTTTTTAACACCATTGCCTTGTAATATAGCTTACGGTTAGCGATGGTGATTCCCGCAGATGTTTTCTTGTTGTTGAGGATGGATTTCGCTATTCTAGGTCTTTCTTTGTTCCTGGGTGTTCGGCTCTTTGTGGGCAGGCAGTGATTGAGTTCTGATGGCAGTGACTCAGTTCCGTCTTCTTGGGCTCAGGTTTGAGAGCTCTTGTGAGGCTGTTCTGGGAGCTCAGCCCTCTGCCCATAGGTCCTGAGTTCTAATGGTGGATACTTGGCCCAGTCTCTAGGCCAAAAAGGACACTTTTCAGAGAGCACCACGCTCCCTCTCCGTAAGAACTCCCTCTCCAGGCCTGTGCCTGGGGCTCACCCTGGTCCAGGTGTAAAGCTGCCTGTGCAGCTGGTCTGGGAGCTCAGCCTTGTGCAGTCAGATCCCCAGTCCCTGTGACCAACATATATAGCCATTTTTATATTTTAAGATTGTATTTACATTTTTTTCTCTTTCCAGTCCCCCTACCCACAGACACACACCAACTGCCCGTCTTTCTCCCATACTCATGGTTTCCTGGTTTTCTGGGTGTAGTGCTATCAACAATGAACTGTACATTATGCAGTTTTCTCACTTTACTCCCTCACTTTATTCACCTTCAGTTAATTTTATATTTTACTCCACCTGGGCAGTCTTCCGTGGTTGTGAAAGGCTGAGGGTGTTAGCCTGAAGTGAGAGCGATCCCTCTGTGTGTTCCTGTCTCCATAGAATTGCCCATGATGGTTTCCTAAGTCCCCCCAGCCCACCTCATAGCACAGCCCCTGTCTGTAAATCCCTGTTAACCCAAAGCAGAGTAACTTAGAATCTCTCTGGGCCCACTACTGTTGTGATCCATTCCTTTTATAGTTTTCAGGCATCAGTAGACATTTGCTGGTGTGACACACTGCTGCCGAGGTCCCGCCTATCCCCTCCTCCCACTGCTTCCCTGGGACAAGGTCTCAGTGTGTAGCTGGCTGTCCTGTAACTTTGTAGACCAGGCTGGCTTTGAACTCACAGAGATCCTCCTGCCTGTGCCTGCCAAGTGCTGGCACTAAAGCCTGTGTCACTACTGCCCAGATGTCAAAGAATTTTTATGGTGTATTCTGTTTTTTTTTTTTTTTTCTGTTCCATGGTGACTTGTTTTTGTTATGGGCAGAGGGATTAATTTTTTGTTAATTTGTTTAGCTTTCCTTGTGCTGATTCACATTCTTATTCCCCATTCTAACAGAACTCTATACTCCTTTTCTTAGTGGCCAAAACCGTTAACGGATTATTTATTATTATTATTTTTTAGTGATATTCTTCTGGGGACTTGATCCCTTCTGCTTCCTTTGAGACTTTTCCTTCCTCTTTTTGGTGAGATGTTTGTCTTCAGTGTTGATGTCTCTGGCAGCTTCTCAGGGAAGAATGCACCAGAGTGCGAGTGCGTCCCCCCCTCCCCCACTGTAGAGCAGACTGACAAGGCTGTGAGAATTCTCTAGAAATCCAGTCAGGTCCTGTGGTTCTGTAGCAAAACAGATTGTTTCTTTTTCATGCTGTGTTTGGGGGGTTTGGGAAAGAAAATGGGGAGCAGGTTGCTTGCTGGCAGATTCCCCTAAGTTGGTGCTGGCGTGGGTTTCAGGTGAGTGGAGCTTCAGGGAGGAGATGTGCAGATTCAGGAAAGTCTCAGTCGGGAAAGTGTCACGACGGCTTTCATTCACGTGCTGCCATTCGGTCCAAGTAATGTTGATCTAAATGAAAATATCTAAATTGTAGTGTTTGGAAGTAAGCATAATGACAGTCTTACATAAATATGTCTAAGGCACAATCTAAATACCGATTAAATTAGAAAAAAGTCTTTTCTAATTGCTTGTGCCAAAAAAATAAAATAAAAATTGTAGGGTGTGCATATTGGCTTGTATGGCTTGTGCATGAAAGCTTTCTGTTTTTGGAGATGTAAAATGTCTTTTTACATAAATAACATCTCACAAATCATTTCAAAATGTCTGAGATTCTCAGTAATAACTTTTTCCTTGAGCAGTCTGCAAATGACATGTCAGTCATTAACTACTTCAGGATAAAAGCATTTTGCTAACATTAAGCTTCAGTCAAAATTCTTAACTTGTTCAGATCGGCATGTGCTGTTTCTGGTGTTGTATTTGGCTTGTTAGATGTCTTTTTCCTTCCTTCTTAGTAAGAAATTTTACTGCTCTTTAGCTTGTCAGAGATGATTATAAGTAGGCGATAAAAGTCCTGGTGGTAGGTGGCTGTTTTTATTCTAAGCATTATTGATCCGTAAAGACTTACAATATATTATTCTAAGGTTGCCATTGCTAGAAAGGACTGGGGAAGGACTAGGAAGCCACAGTGACAGAAGTCATCATTTTAATGACAGGCAATTTAGTTTGAAGTAAGTGAAGCAAGCAAGGAGAACACAATCAGTCATCGTGCACGAACGGTCCCAAATGTTTATCAGTCTGTGATGGACACAGCTCACATCCGCAAGGTCATTTCCATAGTGTGTCCTGGGACCCCAGCAATGCTTTCAGATGGTAGCAAAGCAGACCATGTCGTCTCCCCAAGTTTGGGATATTTAAAGGGTTACAAATTATGAGAAAGACCCAAGAAAAATTTATCTGATTCATGTAACGTTTCATTTCTTGCACAGTATTAAGTAGTTCTTCCCTCCTGAGATGACTGCCTCGTCATCTGGGACAGGGACATATGGAGAAGATAGTTTTGTGTGAAGTGTTCTCTTAGCCTATCTGCAGTGCAGGAACCCTTTCCTACCCAGATGCTCCATCTAAGTAGAGAGGAATGCTGAGAGATTGCTGGTGGCCAAGAAAAGAAGACTGTGCTGTTTGCGGAGAGTAGCAGAGCACGCTGTTCGAGTCCCTAGCTGAATAGTCTTTAGAACTGATTTTGAGCTCAAAGTTAGGCTCTACTACCTGGATGATGTGTTTTTTGTCAGGATGTAAGTTCTTGCCTCTACTTCCATATCTATAAGATGGGAACAATAATTTTATAGCAATCCATATGGTAGTTGTAAGGAGTAATTTCATAAAATGGGTAGGGACCTATTATTTCTTGGTACTGATTGGTACTTCAGGAATGTTAGTATATTGTTCACCCTAATTTTTCTGGGTGATTGTATCATTTTAGTGATAATCGGGTTGCTTGATGGCAGACATCTAGGATGGCTATTTTATTTATTAAAACCTTTTTTTAAATTTAATTTGAATTTATGTGTATGTGCACTTGCCTGAATGTATGTGTGTGCACCATGTGCATACAATACCAGTGAGGACTTGGAGAAGTCATGGGTACTCTGACACTGCAGTTAATAGTTAACCCCACCAACATGTACGTGCTGGGAGTTGAACCTGGGCCCTCTGGAGCAGCCTCCAGTACTTTTCAGTGTTGAGCCGTCCATTTCTCTAGGCCACAGGAGCTATTTTATATATTCCAGTGGTAGATTGTTTAGAGCAGCTCTTGGAGTAGTAAACTGAGATCATTGCTGCCTAGAAGTGAAATCGCAGCATCTAAAACCTATCTTAATAAATTCATGTATCGATATTATCTTAACATATGAAGGAAGGCCTGAGGTTGACTGGGGACGGTAAGGCACAGGGGGGTAGAGATGTCAGAGAACAGGAGAAGAAGAGAAACAGCAAAAACAAATTTCTCTTGAGAAATGACATGAAACACAGTAAAAGCTGTTAAGTTGTCCATTTGAGTAAGAGGTTTGTTGGAGTCTTTTGTTCTGGACACTTTTAGATCTGAAAGCTCAGTATAGTCTCAGGTGGTGGAAATTTCCTTGTGATTGCTTTATGGTTATACACGTGTTTTAAATCACTGTTCATGATAAGTTATAGGTAGTTAGACGTGTGCATGTAAATTGCAGGTTTAATTGATAGTTCCTGGTGTAGGCTGCATATATTCTGGTTTGGGGGTTTATGTACATTTGGCCTTATTTTCTGGCTTAGTTTGCTTTGTTTATGAAAATATAAGCAGGTAATTAATGTTACTGCTCTTCATTTTCAATATTAATATAATTTAGATAATAACAGTATCCATATTTGAGTTTCTCTTTTCAGTGAAATATTACAATATGTGTACTTAATTGTTAACTATGTTTTCTTTTTCATAATCCCTCAAGATAATGTAATACACACATACATTCCACATGTCCTCACACACACACTTCAGTGTAAGCATTTATAGCATGAAGTTTTTCAGTTAGGTTATTGGCTTACTCCCATTGTAGAGTAGGTAGGCTTTCTGAGAGAGGAAACCAGAAGGATGTGATTCCATTCTAAGGAGTTGCACACTCTGTTATTGGGTAAGGTTGTCCTTTGTTACAAAGCCATGGCTGACATTTAAGTTTCACATTTAGTAGTAATGTAGTGGTCCATCTTGTTCTCACCATGACCTTGTAAAGCTCGTTCTGGTGAGGAGACTGAGCAGAGAGACTGGCTTGCTCAGGGTCATCCATAGCGCCCGGGGTGGGCATCTTTGAGGAGTGATGGCCTGCACTTGCTGTCCATTTTTTTCAATAAGTTGGTTTCTCTCTGAAGTAACAGGAAATGAAAGATTGAGATGTCATAAGTAGACACACAGAGAACCCTGCAGTCAGCTAGGTCTCTCTGACATGCCACCTTAAGCCCTGTTTTATAGTTTGTGATGTGGTTTTTTTTTTTTTTTTTTTTTTTTGGGCAGGTGTCTCCCAGCTCGTAAACTTTGTGCCTGTTGTGAATGTGTTCTCATGTACTTGGCTTTAATGGCGGTCTTTTTCATGACAGAGCGTCATGCAGTGTGTGGTCTCTAGAACATTCTCATTATCCATCTAGAGTGTATTTATGCTGTAATGAATAAAGGGAATGCTAAAGCTTTGCCAGGCTTGGACATTCATGAGCTGTTTTATTTAATCTCTCTGCGTGCGTGCGTGTGTGTGTGCGTGTGTGTGTGTGTGTTCTGTTAATCTGCTAGATTTCTCAGTGGGAAGAGGAGAACCAGAAGAGCCTGGGAGACCTGTGAGTACTTCACAGCCGTCCCCAGCTCAGAGCAGCCTCTCTCTTCTCAGGTCTCCTTCCCTCTGGGCTGACCCTTGATGAGGACTAAATGTAAGTGGGTGGGTAAAAGCTTGTCTTTGCTTCTAATTTTCCCAATTCCTCACACATCTGTGGAGGATGAGTGAAGACTGTAGAAAGAGGAAACGGCTCCACGTGAGTGCAGCATGGGCTTGAACACCTAGTAATCGATGGCCCTCTAGAGAAAATGGGGTCTGGTATTGAGGTTTATTTTCATGATTAGTTGAAAAAGTGTTTTGGGTTTTGTTTGTTTGTTTTTTTCTTCACGATTTTATTAGGTATAGATAAGATCATGTTCTGTCCTGTTACTGTTTCAGTAATAAAGATAAGTAACTGTTTACTGTTACTTGTCTTTATTCATTTACTCACTTGTCTTAATCATATCTTTTTTCTCTATAATGTGATGTTCAGAAATGGAGATACATTATATGTACACATGGTGTTGAGGGGATGAAGGAAGAGAGAAAGGAAAACAGGATGTTCATTATGACTAAATAGACTTTTGAGGGTCAGTTTCAGTAATTGCTCAGTTCATGTTATTTCCTCAATATTATAAAGGAAAAAGTGAGACAAATTCTTGAATTACAAAGAGCTTTATACAGATTTAATGCGGAGACAGAAGATGTTACGTTGTGTTAACTAGGTGCTTTATTGTTTTGATCTAATTATCTTCTCAAAAATATATTTTGGTAACTAGCCTGAAGCTGTATTCCTCTTCATTGCAGGAGTGTGGAGGAAGCCGTCTGTCAGCCCCTCCCACCGTAATGAACTACAAGGAGAACTTTCCATTTCTACCCTCTTTCTCTTTTGTAGTAAAGACAGAATGTCTGTGAATTCAAGGCTTATTTTTCATTTTTATGAACAGCCACTATTCTCACTGAGTGTGACTTAATGTTATGGTAACCTGTCTGGCATTCCTTCTTTTGAGTCTTTTGTGTGTTTCACAATTTCTCTAATAACTTTTTTTTGAAGTGCTTTGTTAATTTATTTTCTTAATACAACAGCAATGCATTATTAGTGACCTAGATTTTTTTTTCCAGTTACTTAAAATTTTTTTTTTGTTGTTTTTAGTTTTACACTCAAGATTTTATTTCCCTCCTGGTCCACCTTCCTATTGTTACACATCCCATACCTCCTCCCTGCCCACCCTGTCTTCTTGAGGATGTACCCACGCCGCCCACTCCACCAGACCTCTAAACTTCCTGGGGCCTCCAGTCTCTTGAGGCTTAGATGCATCTTCTCTGACTGAATCCAGACCTCAGAGTCCTCTGCTGTACATGTGTTGGGGCCTCATATCAGCGGGTGTGTGCTGTCTGGTTGGTGATCCAGTGTCTGAGAGATACCAGGGGCCAGGTTACTTGACTCTGGTCCTCTAACAGGGTCACCCTCAGTCTCCTCCTGCTTTTCCCTAATTCAACCACATGGGTCAGCATCTTCTGTTGGTTGGTTGCATCTGATTCTTTCAGTTGCATGTTGGGTCTTTCGGAGGGCAGTCACGATAGGTTCCCTTTTTGTGATAGCTCCTCTCACTGGGCTTTCTTTTCCAAAGGTTTTTCTCTGTTTCCGTCCCTGCAGTTCTTTTATTCAGGAACAATTATGGGTCAGAGTTTTGACTGTAGGATAGCAACCCCCATCCCTCACTTGATGCCCTGCCTTTCTGCTGGAGGTGAGCTCTACAAGTTCCCTTTCCCCACTGTAGAGCATTACATCTTGGGTCCTCCCCCCCCCCCCTTAATACATGCTTTAAAACTCCAGCCCGAAGTCAACAAAGAGGCATTTTTTTTTTTTTTTTGGTCTGGAAATGCTTTTTTTCTGCTTTTCCCTTTGTGCTGAGCTCGGTCTATGCTGAGGGGAATCTGTCAGCATCGCCTTTTCTGATATTTGTAGCAAAAGTAGGCAAGGGTGTACTTTATTGTTGTCACTATGGTTTCCAATGATAAAAAGAACTTGAAAAATATAATAATACCCTTATCTAAAACATTTCTGAAAGACCCCCAGAGGGTATCTTCCGTCTGTAGAGACCCGTCCCAAGGAACAGCGAGACCACTCACTTCGGATGCAAACAGCAAGAGGTTTATTTAGATACTCAGGTACCTGTGGGCACACAGTCTCTCGGAGGACTTGCGCGCCAGACAAAGGGGCAGTCCCCTTTTTTATAGGGCTTGAGGGGCAGAAGCAAGGTACAGAAGCAGAAGCATAGTTACAGGGAGGTGATTGGTTGATTTAAGTGAAGCCAGGGTGAACTGAGGACAAGCCTCAAGTTTTCGGAAAGAGCGGCCTTGGCCCCTCTTCTGGGACAGGGGTATTGTTTTTTGTCCTTGCCTTAACATGTATGGCAAAATATTGTGTCTTTCCCCCGGTCCAGGTGGTCAACTACAGATATCTTGTTTGGCAAGGACTGTGCTATTTCTTGGCTGACTCTCAGTTTAGTTTTTTTTTTTTTTTTTTTTTTTTTTTTATCCCTGTCTAGCTTAATTCTTGCACAAAATGGCGTTACTGCAGCTAAGGCAGTAGGGGGTCTTTCAATTTCCACTGACATTATTATTTGAGTATCCGTGGCAGCACTATCTCAGATGGTAGTGATTCCAAAATCAGTGATACTGGCCCCAGATTCTGTCCTGGTGATGGGAGAGGGATGGAGAATGAGACAGTACCTAGGTTATGATATTGCTGCTTAATCTAAGATTTTTTAAAAGCGTGGGCTGTGAGAATTCTTTTGTGAACCAGCTTTATGATCATATGCAGCCAGTGATGGAATAAAACAAATAATGTGAGGGGATTTTCACATTTTTGTGTCAGTCGTTGTATTTCTAAGTCTGTAGAACTGTGTTGTGTGCATTTCTGTCATATTCTTAAGGCTGTATCAGTCTAAGACTATGTCTCAGTGTCTTCACGTTGACTGTCCCTCTCATTTTATCTTAAACACTGACGCCAGGACTCAGCATCTGAAAACTCAGCACCTGCTTTTGCTTATTGAGTTGAAGAGAGCAGGTGCTAGAAGATCATGAGGTCTTCTTGACAGCAGAAAGTTAAATTCTCACAGAGATGTTCTTTGTGTATCAGTAGGACACTGACCTTAAGCAGAATGAGACATGTCTGGTGTCCTGTTTGTCCACAGTTGAGGCTGGGTGAGAGTGATGGGACAGTCTTTCGCATTATTATTTTACATTATTATTATTATAGTTACTGTATTATAGTCCCGGTGCAATCCTTTGCTCATGTCTTCCTGGAGACCTTTCACGGCTGTGAAAGGCTGAGCAGGGGAAGAGAGGGACAAGAGTGCAGTTCCCAGAAACTTGGGATACAGGGAGTTCAATCCAGTTCAGATAAATATTGCAGCAGACATCCAAGAGGTGTCTGAGGATCAGTTTTAAATCAGTAGCATTCATCTTCTCCGCCTTTGCTAGAGACCCTGAATCTGTGGGAGCGGAGCCCCACCCAATGCTATGAGATCCAACCGAGTTCAGGGAGCAGGCAGCAGAAACTCGCCGAGAAAACCCAAAGGGTGTTGCAGTAAATATCAAAACATAATAATAGATTTATCTCTCTACTGGCCCTGAGGTCTCACTCCTTGGGCCTGACCCGGATACAGAACCACACACGCCTCTGGCACCTGGCCTGAACAACCACGGCCCAATTTGTCCACACAACTTCCTTTCCTTGGCAGTTTTCTACCGCCTGTTCTCCACCTCTGTCCCAGGGTGTTTCTGTACCCCCAAAACCCCACAAACACAACTCTACAGCCTAATAACTTTTTATACAGGTTTATATGTTCTACTCTCAATCCGCAAACCCTCTACACAACAAGATTGCATCAAATAGACGAAGATACAAACTGCCCTTCTATATGAGATATTAGACTTGTAAAATCCTTAATATTCATAGCTTTAACACCAATAAATCCCACCTGGGTCCAGCTGGTACTTGGAAAGCTCCACGTCACCACGACCTTCCCCCTCTGCCCTCTGACCTTCTCTGACCTCCTGTGACCTCTCAGTCCTCTCTACCTCCCTAATCCTTTCCTTTATTTTACTAATTAATATGGGAAGGTTCTGTTGGAGTCACGTGACTAGGCAGCCTTCTTGGGGAAGTAGAATTAACATTAAAATCTAAACAGCTTCCAGACAATCTACTAAAGGGTCCTGGGCTGGGAAGATTAGGCAGCAGCTGGGAATAGGTTATTCCTTGTGTCTGGAGGAAAGATGGGAAAAGGAGAGGTTCTCTGTTTCTATGTGGTGGGGGTGTGTCCAACTAGCTGGTAAGTTATTTCTCCACTGGTAAAATGAGCCAATTCAAGCCAGGTTCAAGTATATGTAAACAGGTTTAACAGGCAAGTTCACTGGGCCTAAGAAATGAGGCCAAGGGAAGTCACTGTGGGAGGGAATAGGGGAGGGCAAAGAGAAAGAGAAAGCATGCACAGAGAAAGGGAGAGAAGGAAAAAGTAAGGGACAGTCAAACACAATCATTAAACTAACCTTTACTTTCCCAATCACTTCTTCATCTCATTACACTAGATGAAGCCCCTGGCCTTGTCATATTTCTGTAATCATCTACTTGTCTTAGTCTGTTTTCTTCTACTATAGTATTAAAAACATACATAAAGTGTTTTGGCTCCTGGTCCTCAAAGTTAGGATGCCTGTGAGGTTGCCAACCTGACAGGTTTTGTGTTGTACTGCAGTGTTGCAAAGGATGAGCTGCTATAAGTAGTTGAGAGGGAAGGTCACAGGACTGTGATAACTAAGGTGCCCTTCTGTTGGCATTAATCCTTTTGGAAGGAAAGAGCCCCCTGATTTCATCATCTCTTAAAGCCCTAATTCTTACAACTAAATATTTTTGGATATATTTTATTTATATTTCAAATGTAAAACCTTAATTCTTAGTTACTTTCACGACAATTGAAACAAGAGTTTTTGGAGAGAGCATGATTTTTAATAGTAGCATTATTTATGTCTCTAAATAGATCAGTGAGCTCATGTCTCTGAATGTTCGTTTAGAAGGTTCTATTACTGCAGTGAATTAATGATTTCATTAGTTAAGTTATGTCTAGAAGATACTGTTTCGTTACTGTTCCCCTTGACCTCTTTTTAACAATCTTTCAACCTGTTTTCTTCAGTGGTCTCTGAGCCTTGTTGAGAGGTGCTGTCGTGTAGATGTCCCATTTGAAGCTGAACATTCTGCAGATATGGATTTCTACTTTAACTGCCACACACTATACAAAGAACCTTCTCTGATGAGATCGGAGAAGTGCACTAATGCATGTGTAGAAAATTGAATTGAGCAGGCAGTTTGATACTATGTTAATACAACAGAGTAATAGCTGAGTCACCTCAAGTGTCCACTAGTTCCCCAGCCATGGCTCTCCATATTTGTAGTATCAGACATGTGCTTTCTCCTGTAGAGCTCTCCTGAAATCCAAATGGAGAGCTGTTGGTTGCTTCTGTAACTCTCACTATTATAACTCTCAGCATTCACAGTTGGGTAAGGCTCTTGGTAACTTCTCCCAACCCTGGATGACCTGCATAGCATCATTGTATAGTGTGTATGGTACACTGTAACCACTGTATAGCCAATAGGGAAAAGCTTCCTGGTCCTTAGCAAGTTTAGTACATTGTGCATGTCTTGTGGCCAAAGTTCATAGTGTCTTCTCAAAGTGAGTCTTGGTGAGTGAGCAAGAACAATGGTAGTAGACTACAACTCAAGGGGTGGGACTAAATACTTCGCACTGGACTTTTTTTTTGGGGGGGGGAGCATATGGCTTCACACACACACACACACACACACACACACACACACACACACACACACACACACAGAGCTCATAAAATAGTAAGTTTCCATGTGATCTTTTAAAATTTCTTTATCCTCTGTTCTGCCTTATTCTTCTCCTTTCCCTGAAAAAACCTGCAAAAGATATAGCCATGGAATGTCAGGAAGGGGTACAGGAAGGGGGCTCATGATCACTGACCCCTAGCTGATGAGCAATTGACATGTGATGTCTTCTGGAGAAGGAAGAGTCAGTTTTCTTTAAGAATACTGTTCCTGGTGTTGACCATGGTGCAGTGCGTGCACTTCACCCCCACGAGTATATTGACAGCACAAATTATAATCAGGGGTCCAAGACACACACACACACACACTGGGGGGGGGGAGACTGACAGAGAGGGGGGGAGGGAGGGAGGGAGAGAGGGAGGGAGCATAAAGTATATGTAAAACAAAATGTAACACGGAAATAGTCAAATTTTTCTTGGTGTGTAAAGATTAAACATAATGATTTTTAGATACTAAAATTGCCACAAGGCTTTCTTCTTAGTTCTTGAGTTATTAATGATTTAAGGTCTAGGTGTACCCCACTCTGAGTGGGTGCTATACACTTGTTGTTGTTGTTTTCTAAGAGGGACTGAGGCTTCCACTTTTTGGCCTTTCTTTTTTTGAGCTTCATATGATCTGTAAGTTGTTTCTGGGGTATTCAGAGCTTTCTGGGGCTAGTATCCAATTATCTGTGACTACATATTATGTCTGTTCTTTTGTGACTGGGTTATCTCACTCAGGATGATATTCTCTAGATGCATCCATTTTCCTAGGAATTTCATAAAGTCATTGTTTCTAGTAGCTGAGTAGTACTCGTGTACGTTTTTAAAATGCATTTTCTTCTACTCTCCTGTCTTTTTGTGGTTGGTTGGAATTCTTGCTTTTTTTTTTTTTTAACCAGACACTATTCAGCATAGTTCTGATTGAACAGTTTATCAGGGAAGAAGTGAAGAATCAGGTGTTTGTATTCTGTGCCAAGTAGCTGATGCATCTCAGAATCATGCATGCATGTGTGTACAACCTAACTTTTCTGCCGAGTTTCTGACATCAGTGAAGTGGCAATGTCCCCAGTTCCTGATTTGTTTGCAAGTCTTGCTTTATGACACAAAGCACTTGGAAGTAAGACTGGGAAGTGTAAGGTGAAGTTAGACAGAAAAGCCGAAATGTTCAAATTTATAAAGAACTTAAAAAAAAAAAGGTTTATCAAGAAAACAATACAAGTAAAAAGTCAA
The DNA here is from genome assembly GCF_963924665.1 of Micromys minutus. Classification (NCBI taxonomy): domain Eukaryota; kingdom Metazoa; phylum Chordata; class Mammalia; order Rodentia; family Muridae; genus Micromys; species Micromys minutus. The sequence continues at coordinate 50,849,068 of NC_137954.1, read as the reverse complement.
GTACAGATCTAAACAGAAAATACTCAAATGGCTGATAAAGCACTTAAAGAAAGCTTCAATGTCTGTAATCAAGGGAATGAAAACTACCTAGAGATTGCATCATATACTCATCAGAATGGGTAAGATTAGTAAAGCAAGGGACAGATTTGCTGACTAGGGTATGGAGCCAAGAGAATGCTCATCCATTGCTTTGATTTGAGTGAAGGTTCGCTCCATCTTAAAATGCATTTCTCAATTGTTAACAATTTGCCAAATTAAGAATGTACAGTGAGGTAAATTTCTTAATCTGTATATAACTTATAAGTTGACTGTTTTGTGGCTATGTATATTCTCTCTCTCTCTCTCTCTCTCTCTCTCTCTCTCTCTCTCTCTCTCTCTCTCTCACACACACACACACACACACACAGACACACAGACACACAGAATGTTTTATTTTTAGTTCAGTCATAAAAACCTGCTCTGTTTTTATAATTATGTTCAAAACATGTTCTGGAAATACTGCCTTCACTATATTTAGAGAATTCCATGGCTGTTTTACACGTGTTATATTTTCTGTTGTAGAGAAATACTTGGAAATTTAGATTTGTTTCTGTAAAGTTAGAAACATTGAAATAACAATAAGGTAAACAGTCTTGACAATAATTCTCAGACCAACTCGTAGGCTGCATTTGCCAATATAGTCCACTGAGCTCATAGCCCAATCCATTCAGCAAAAGAAGTTTATTTGAATGAATACATCGCGTGTTTTTTTTTTGGGGGGGGGAGGAGGCTGCCTTGAATACCTATATATGGATACTTGCAAATATTAAGGCAATAAGCAATATAAGATTTGCAAAGCCTTATTTTTAAAATTAAAAATTTTTAAATTTTCATTCTTTCAAAACAGGGAAACTGGTTCTTAACTACTAAGTAGGTCTTTAATAATATTGTAAATTATCTCCCTGATTACTCATTACTGGGACATCATGATTGTTCTATATTACTTTTATAATTCTTACTAATATCTAAATGTTAAATGTATTTAATAGTTAAGAGAATGTTTTGAATAATTTAATGGGAACCTTAAATAGTTACAGCTTACTCTGTAGAATAAATATTAAACCTTATAATCATTAGTTATTAAAATTATTTCTCATTATTCTAAATTTAAAATTAGTAGTATAATCTCTGCAAGTTAGTTATTGGTTTTTAACTAAAGGGCTGTTTTTAAATGTTGAAAAGTATGTATATTTTAGAACTTTGCTTCAGCTTGATAACGTTGTAAGTTCAGATGTGAGAAAGATTTGGGGTACATGCCAAGTGATAGTGTGAGGAATCTGTATTTTCATCTTTTACAGCTTCAGTTATGATCAGCACTGCTCTGAGAGTGGTAGATAGGCATTGCTGGAAGTCAGCAAGCTTTAAGTTGCTTGCTGCTGTGAGTACCCAGATGCAGTCACACATAGTCCTGACCTTTCTCATGTAACTTGAATGAGGCCCTTTTCCAGCAGGTCTGCATGGTATCCCTGAGAGTTCTATTATCTGTACATACAGTGTGGTGGCTGTCGTAGTTTTAGAAGGGGTGTTAATATCACGCTGTTTTTGTTTTGGTTAACCCACATGTAGATATGTATGAGGAATATAATATTTATATGAAAAAAAACCTATCATGTTCTGTAAAGATTGTAATTGTTATCTTGAATCTTGCCACTCAGAATATGACTTGAGTATTTGTAACATTTAGGTATTCGTTATTTAAATAGTACAAGTATTACTAGAAAACAGAGAGGTGACTTTTTAAAATCCTAGGAAAGGAACTGCCCCATGTCTGAAGAGGGAAGCCAGTATGGCCAACAGATAAAACCATGGAGTTTTACTTTGTTTTTGCAAGACTATACAGAAGATAGAGAATCAACTTAGATGTTTCTCTGTGGATAAAGGTAATAAGGAATACACACACACACACACACACACACACACACACACACACACACACACACACAGTTTCTTAGCTAATAGTGAATGCATGACATTTATGGCAACAATATGTTGAAGACATTGTACTAAGTGCAGTATTTCAGGCATGGGTATTCACAGACTGATTGCTATATATACAAGAGCGAAGGTTGAGGTCAGAGGACAAGAAAGCAGGCTCATGGTTTCCAGAGTCTTGAGAAGAGGGAAGAATCAGGGGTCTGGAGAGAGGAGGATTAACAGAGGACACAGATGCCATCACTTGGATGGAGCCATCCTGTTCTCTGTAGCACTGGATATCTGTGTCACAGTGTCACAAAATATCTACACTGGATATCAGTGTCACAGTGTCACAAAATATCTACACTGGATATCTGTGTCACAGTCTCACAGTTAATCTACACTGGATATCTTGTCACAGTGTCACAGTTAATCTACACTGGATATCTGTGTTACAGTGTTAGAGGATATCTACTCATGGCCTTTTAAATGTTACCAACAAAGAAAAATAAGGAAGGCTTGAGTTAGTGGTCAAGTGAGTCTTTGGCATGGCCATTACTGGCATTTCACATTGTGTACTACAAATAAGTAAAGTTACTGTAAGTTGAAGAACATAAACTTTAGTAGGTTATAGAATACTTCAGAAAAATAAACCAAGTCTTTATAAATGCAGGACCTCAGGTCTTATACACTGGGACAGTATCTGTTTTATCAACATGATGTTGTTAATATTATATTATAGTTTTGTTTGCTTTTTTTGAGACAGGGTTTCTTTGTGTTGCTCTGGCTGTCCTGGAACTTCCTCTGTAGATCAGACTGGCATTGCAATCACAGTGAATTTCCCTGTCTCTGCCTGCTGAATGTTGGGATTAGAGGTGCGCATTCCTCCACCCAGCTTATATTAAAACTTTTTATTTGTTTTAGTGATGTTTGAGATGCTCTGGTTTACAATAAACTCCTCAAACAAAAATATAATCAGGACTCAACTTTAGGCTAAGTAATGCTTTTCAAACTTACTAAGATATTCGATAATAGTATAATTGTTGTATTTTGTGAAAATAAACTTGTTATCATGTATATGAGAGTTTAAAAATTGCAAATAAAAGAGTTTTTAAAAAAATATAGTACATTCTGTTCAAAGTTTCCTTTCGCTTGTCTCTTCCTAGATCATCCTTCCCTTCTATCTCCATGCCTGCTTTCTCTCTCTCATAAGAAAACAAACAAAAAACCCAAATGTGGATAAGACAAATTAACTAATGGTTTAGGATTGAAATACAGTAGGACACTGAGAAGGAAGAGGAGGGTCTGTTTAGTGTGTGGATTGTATTGATTGACTGACTGGAACGTGGCGTCTGGCCAACTGTATTCTCTGTAGAAGAAGCGGTAGAACACCACTGGCTCTACGTTTTGCTGCTCAGACATGTGTATTTGAACTGAGAATGCAGCTGTTCAGTTGAGTGCTTACCTGCCCCTCTATACGACAGCTAAACAAAAGAGCACTGGGTGTGCACATGCATGCGTGTGCGTCTGTGCATGCATGTGTGCATTTGTTTGAAAACCACCAGTTTTGCAAGACTTTACATATATACATCTATGTGTGTGCTTACATAAGTTTGCATATGTTTATGTATACATATTGTTTGATCCATTTGCCTAGTTTTAAGATTTTAAGTGTGAAAAAAAATTCTTTTCCTAAATTAAGTAAACAATAATTTTTTTTTTAAACTTACTAGGTAAAAGATATTTCATTATTCCAAAACCCAATCTAACTGCTGGATTAGCTATTCATATAATTAAAACAACTAAAAGAACAATAAACAGAGAGTGGCCAGTTACAGACACAGAAAAAATTAATCAACCTTCTCTCTGTTTCTGTCTCTGAGGACAGCTGATTTTCCTCTTTTAACAGCCATTGTTTTCCCGAAGCTCTTGATCCAGGGAAAGGACCTTGTGAAATTTTCTTATCCATGTTGGCATGTTGACTGGTGTGGTCAACTGTGTTGTTGAAATTTTCTGGGTACAACTTCCCTGTTGTGTCTAGCAGACATTATCTGGCAACAGGTATTCTGGACTTCAGGCTTTTAGATTCTACCCCGATTTCTATGATGATTACTGAGGTATGGAGACAGTGTTACAGACACCCTAAGTGGGCTGGGTCTTCCACGGTCACTTTTTCTCGCCATTGCACATTTGGACCTTTTTAGAGCCTCCATTTGTTGTAAAAAAGGACTTACTTATAAAATGTGTGTGTGTGTGTGTGTGTGTGTGTGTGTGTGTGTGTGGTGTATGCTTAGTTGTGGATATAAAAATAAGTATTTAGAATGCTTTCAGGAATTATATTGTTTTAGTAAATAGCGGTCATAGGTTCTGTTGGGGTTAGTGACCTTTTGCTATGGGCAAGTGACCAGATTTACAGTACCAGGGGTGAATCCTTCCCATTGGGTAGATCTTAATTATAATGAAGCAGCTGTTGGCTTCCCTGAGATAAAAGGGCCACAGTTGTATTATCAAGGATATCTCAATGGTTGGTTATTAGAAATTTTTATTGTTTTTATCACTTGGCATCTTGCATTGTACCTTCAGACATTCTGAAGCTAGTTCTCAAGGAGGCTTCCAGGTCAGCTCCTGGTTTAATCTTCTAAGTCCTGTGCACAAAATGTGTTCTGAGAGGCATCCAAGGTCTGTGACAATAGCCTATATTGTTTTGAAAGTCTTTTGGACCCCACTGACCAACAACTTGAAAGAGTGCCTGGCACTGGGGTTTCTCTTAGATAGTCCAATGGCTCTTGGATAGAGCATTATCTACTTGTATCCCATAACTCCACTTAAACCAAGTATGTATACATATCTCTCTCTCTGTCTCTCTCTCTCTTATACACACACACACACACACACACACACACACACACAGTGTGTTTTAAAGTAAGTCTTTAAGATGCTATGTTTCTCTGGCTTTTCCATATATCCCTAGTGTCACCTCTCCTTCCTCCCTTCCTGTTTGACCCGCTCACCGTCCTCCCACATGAATGCTCCTTACCCTTTTCTCCTGCACAGCATCTGTGTCCTACTACCCCTCTAGAGACGCCCCTCCCACTCTTCCATCCAGTGCTACTTTCCCACTGCCCTGCTGTTGCAGCTGCTTCAGGTTGCACATTCCATCTTTAGACTCAGAGCTAGGATCTACAAATAAGGGAGAACTGCAGTGCTTGTCTGTTGAAGCATGACTTACCATACTGGATTTTCTATTTCTATCCATTTACATGCAAGTTTTATGATTTTATTTTTATAGCCAAATAGTGTTTCATTATGTGCTGTGTCACATTTGCATTTTTCACTTATCTGCTGAAGGACATTTAGGTGGTGTGCATTTCCTAGCAGTGAGAAGCTGGATAGTGAATGTGACTGGGTAGTTTTCTTTGTAATAAGGAGTCTCGCACTTGGGATCTATGTGTAGGCAATGTTTTGTTATAGTGTATGAATGTGTGAGGGTGAGTGTCTTAGTCTGTGTTCTGTTGCTGTGAAGAGTCACCATGCCCATGTTTAGTTGGGACTTGCTCACACTTTTATCATTGCACGTCAGCACGTAGGCAGACATGGTGCTGGAGAGGAGCTGAGAGTTCTACATCAGATCCAGGGCCCCAGGAAGAAAGAGCCATTGGGCCTGGCTTGGGCTCTTGAAATCTCAGAGCTCACCCCAGTGACATTTTTTCTCCAATAAGGCCACAACTCCAAACAAGGCCACATCTTCAAATACCTGTCAAGTGGTGTCACTTCTTGATGACCGAGTATTCACATTTCTGAGCCTGTGATGGCTGTTCTGACTTATACCACCACGGTGTGTATTCACGGTTTTCTCTCATCGACTGCCAGTGAAACGGATCTGTGTTTTTTCTCGTTATATTATCTGGTTTTAGAGTCAAGATTATATTGACCATCTGTCCTCTGCCCATCCTTCACCCCAGGACGCTTACTGTGTTCATACATCTTCAGTATCTTGACTTTTCTTCTATCTTGCTATACAATCCTTTCCTTTTGCCTTTTAGGAAAGATCCCCAATCTGATTCTTGAAGGCAATAGCTAAATTTATTTCACTATCTTATCTATTATTTTAAAAACTCTGTTGCTCTAGGTATATTTTAAAGCTATTAGTACCCATGTGCCATAGTCTGCAGTAGACAGCCGTGAAAGTCTGCAGTATCTGTGATGAGAATTACAAAAACTTGGGATGAATGTAATGTAATGAACCGACTGGGAATTCACTAGCTGGAAATTCAGTTTGTCTCAAATCTGTCCCTGTCCTGGCCATGGTTTGGTGCCATCTAGTGGTCATTTGGCCCCTGGTTTTTAATTTCCATGAGCAAAATGCAGTTTTCTTTGATGGGCTTCAGGAGATCCGCAGTAGTGTAAGACACTCAGTAAAGTACTTTCTTGCTTTGTGCGACAGATTGGAATAGTTGTCTGGTGAAATATGCTCATAGAAGACACCTTGCCTTTTTCTTCCCTGTAAAGCTGACATTTCCTGGCATGCTTTACTGTCTTCTGCCCTTTCCACGTTTCTGCCAGAAGGGGATGCCAGTGTTACATGTTTAGGTTTAAAATTGTTTTTGATGAGTAGATGTTTTTCATAGTTGATTTCTAGATCAATTCTGATTCCCATGGTATAGCTACTCTGTATGGCAGTGTGAGTTGGAAGGGGCTAAAGACCAACCTGTGGTCACTGTGTGTCTATCTGTGGATCACTGTCTGCTGGTTTCCTATGGAATCCACCTTCACTCCATCAGATGCCTGAAGCAGTTTCATACTGATGTTGGACCTTTGCTGGACACTTTAGTGCTGCGGTGATGGTGGGTCCACTTGTTGCTCATCCTCGGGAGACACAAACACACTTCTGCACAAAGAAGGACCCAGCGCCCTGACCCCAACATATACCAGTTTTGTTCCTGTTAACTTTTTGCTTTTCCATGTCCTTTATTGTGTTTTTATTTTTATTTATTTATTTTTTTGAGTACTGAATTGGAGATCTTGTATAGAGAAGCACATACTGAATCTCTGATCTAAAATGTAATGTTGAACATTAGGCATTTTAATAGACTTGTTTATCCATGATGCTCTCTTGGGTCAGTTCTCTTAGTTTTCTGACCCTTGGTGTTTGGAAAGCTGTATTGATGGTTTTCTTTTTCTCAGATTTAAATTCTGCCGATATCAGAGCAACCAGTAGCAACAGGAATCTGTCAAATTGTAGGGTGTGTGCAAATACTCTCCTTATGAAATCTAAACAACTTGGACATATATGGGTTCTGAATATTACCTATCATTTTTTATTATATTTAGGCCTTTATTGTTTGCTGGTATTTAGTTTATAGCAGTAGAATTTCTTTTAAATCCAGTGTGCTATCACTTCAGGAATGTATACTGGCAGACTATGTTAGCTTTCCTATACCTATATAGGCTCCCAGACAAATGTGGGAGCTTGAATGAAAATGGCTCTCCTAGCCCTGCCTTCAGGCCCATAAGGAGTGAGACTATTAGGAGGTGTGGCCTTACTGAGGTAGGCGTTACCTTGTTGGAGGAAGTGTGTCGTTGGGGGTGGGCTTTGAGGTCTCAGATGCTCAAGTCACACCCAGTGTGGCATTCTCTTTCTGCTGCCGGTGGATCCAGATGTAACCCTCTCTGCTACCTCTCCAGCACATGTGGACATTTTAATATATTCAATTGGTCGTGGCAGGCATTATTAGAATTTCTTGGGTTGAATCTTGGTTTTGCCAAGTGGCACCTCTGGGAATAGATTAACGTCTTCAGTTGCTCTCTGGTGAATTAAATGTATTCCTGACGGGATCTGACATGAATATTACCTGACAAAGTCCCAACTAAATAATGTCTTCAGTTAATGATAGTGATTATCATCATCTAAACTTTGTGTCTCTAGGCAATGTTATGATCTGAATGTTTTTTTTTTTTTTGATGGTTAAAAAAATTTGGGTTTTATTGTTTTTGCTAAACAATACTAAAAAAAGGTTTTTCCATTTTGGAGGCAGGACTTGAATTATTTAATTTTGATCCATTTATTTAATTAAAAAAAAGGAAAAAGAGATCATGGCCCAAAAAAAAAAAAAAAAAAAAAAAAAATTAGCCCCACCCTATCCCAAAGCTCTAGCCAGTCACATGAGCATCACCATGTCCCACTCAGTGCCTGATATTCAGGTGGTGGCATTCTGCCCCATGAGACTACCCTGGAGGTGCAGGGCCAACAAGTACCAGTTTCAGCTCTCAACAGGTTAGTCAAACCAGGCAAACCGGTGGGTGGGCTAAAGTTCAGAAATTCTTTCCAGGTTTCTGCCCATTGGCTGAGCACATACAAACTGTCATTAGCTTGTAAGATTTCAGGAGGGACAGAAGAGCAGGAGGATGGCAGAAGAGAAACTAGAGGTTATTCAAGCTTGTTCCTGGGCTAGAGGCTCTGGACATAGATTTAAGAAAGACTAGAGTAGTTGGAGTCCAGGTTTCTTAGAAGAGAAAATCAGCCCAAAGGAAGAGATGAGATGTGCCATGCAAGTGAGTTCTTCCTGCAGAGGCACGGGGGAGGGGGAGGGGGAGGGCTGACTCCCGAGTGGAGGGTGCTCAGACTTCATCTAGTACCATGAAAACAAAGGCAGAGGGAGTCCTGAGGTTGGGACCGAATGTGAGAGTTACATACAGTTAAAGACCAGAAAGCCATCGGGACCCTCAAGGCCAGATCCCGTCTGCACACTGGCTCTGCAGGGCTGTAGGAGATCCTCGCTGCGAACTAAGTCAAGTTAATCGTCGGGCTCTGGGTGGTAGAAAGAACAATACATTTTTGTTTTCAGAGGGATAAGGTGGGAAGAGTGGCCATGATCTAGTAAAAAGAGACCTGCAAGAAGCAGAAAATACTTAGAGAACATTTTAATATATATTTCCATATATATATTTAAAGTTAAGAAAAATAAAACTAATTCAAGCCATGCCCTGTGCAAAAAAAAGAAAAAAAAAGTCAAAGAAAAAAATGAAAAATTCAAAGTGAGACCCTCTGTCTTCTGTTCTCTCTGGTCTCAACTTCAGAATCACAGTCAGCTTGTTACTTTTATTTTGGAAGAAAAGATGTAGAGAAGTTTCTTTCAATCATTCAGAAGGCAAGTATATCCACTTACTTACAACATCAGAATGGCAGAAACAGACTAGGGAAGGAAAGTCACAGGTGAAGGGCAGAACGAAAAGGAATTTGCAAAAATAAAACTAACAAGATGACTGTGAAGGACATGGTGGGCCGGTCTGCTAGTCAAGTAATGATTCAGCGTTTAAATTATTCTCTTATTCTTTTTTGTTGGGTGTTTGTTCAAGTCTAGTTTTTTTTTTTTTTTTTTTTTTTTTTTTTTGAAACACTGACCCTAAGAGTCAGCAAGAAATACAGGATCCCTTCCCTCCCCCGGCCTGCCTCCGCCGAAGCCACCACCACCATCTCTGTGGCTGGATGCTACAAGAGTCCCCATGTTTGAGGACTCAGGATGACAGGACAGCTTCCTTCTGTGGTTGTTGGGCTTGTGAACGCTGCAGTATCTTTTGGCTTTCCACGTCTCTAAAATGTTTTTCAACTATTTTGCGTACATGGCTCAGTGCACTCCCCTCTTTGCCTTTACAATTTTCCACTTGATATGGGGGTGTAATACCAACTTCTTCCATGACTACAATGTTTTCTTCTTGCCATTTACAGTCTTTAATGGTCTTGTGAATGGTCTGGAAGAGCTGCTGGCCTTCCAGGGAGACGCCAGCACTGATTGCATAGGCCGGCTCAGCTTCTCCTCCTTCTCTGTCCGTGCTTTACTGGCAAGCTTACTAACACTGAGTGAAGCTAGGGGAGGAGGGGTTTCTGTTCGATCATTAATTATTTCCACTTCTGAAACATACTGTAAGTTTATAAGCAAGATGTCTGCATGGTTGGGCTTTCCACTGGAAGAGGGACATTTTAGAGCCAGCATTTTGGACTGGTAATCGAAGGCTACCACCTCGCCTTGCAGCCCCTGCTCCTGGCACGTCCGGCATGACACCTGGCTCCCAACGCTGAAGTACTCGCCCGGAGGAGCCGCCATCTTGGGAGAGCAGCCGCGGCCGGCGGTGGCGGCAGCAGCGGGCGAAAGACGGGCCGATCTGAATGTTTTTAACATCTGACTTCTAAATACCATCTCTCAAGATTTCTGTAGGCATGTGTTTCACAACCTACTTTAATAAGGGTTCAACCTTCTCTCTGGCCCAGCGTCCACCAGAGGTAGTGGGGAAGAAAGGATGTTAGCATATGGGTGAGTGGACCTTTCCAGACCTGTTTAGAAATAGCTCTTTGGGGGTGATTCCAATCCTCATTCTCAGTCCAGTCCATTGGTAAACATCAAACAAGAAACAGCAAGGCCACCAGTGCTCCAGTCCCAGTGTCTGTAGGGTCATTTATATTCCTTCAAAACAGCATGTGTCCTTTGCCATCCAGGTCTGCTTTAGCAAGTGGAACAACCAGAGCTCAAGTTTCATTGTCATATATGGAAAATAACTCAATTTTTACATTGTAAATGGTCAATGTAGGCATGGCATTTGGAAGCATGGAAGAGTATTGTAGAAAAATCTTTGGATGGAACTGAAAGTGTTTGTTTATCTCTGGGAGGGGATATAAATGGTGGGAGGATGGGGGGAGACTAGTCTGCTGTGTGCTTAAACAAATCTCCTGGAGTTACTTAATGATCAAACTATGTGAGCACAGTCTTAATAAAATGAAAGCTAAATATAAAGAAAAACCAAATTTGCCTAATGATAAATATTTTGACTTTAACTCAAATTGATGCTTTGCTTGAATGTCAAGATAAGCACCAGTTTCTTGAGAAGGCATCACAATTAATTTGCCTAATATTAAATGAATGTGTGCTAGTTTTGGCTGGGGATATAAATGTAAACGAGACAATAATCCTTGCTTGCAGCAAAGTCATGATTCTGTCAGGGGATGAGATATGTAAATGACCCACACAGAAGTTATTGCTCAGTACCTGCAGGAACCCAAGCATTCCTGAAGCTTGACTCTGGGCTTTGCTCACCTAATTCCAGTGAGGGAGCATTTGATTCCTTGGTGTCATTTGGGTATTATTGCTCTTGACTGTTTTCTCCGGACCTGCTTGGCTCAGGGTCTTGCAAGTTAGAGCTGTTCTGCAGATAGGAAGGAAACTCATTCATCAGTAGTTGTACGTTTAACTCCAGCTTTCCTCTCACATCAGAACAAAGCTTCTTCATGTGCTGACACTTTTTTTTTTTTTGAGTGTTATAGTGGGGCACAGATAAAGGTTCTGCAGTCATGTGTTACATGATATGGAAACCAAACCCTGCTCAGCTTATCTCCGAGACTTGGACTTTGAGCCAGAGACTCTTATACCTGGGTAGGTTGGAATCTAGGAGTATAATTTTATATATGAAAATAGACCTGTATAGGTAAAATGGTTTGTCTAAGTGTAACATGTTAGGCTATGTAGAAGAATAACATAGAAGCCAGTATTTCAAGCTTTTTTTTTTTTTTTTTTTTTTTTTTAGTATTTCTGCATACTCATCATAGAGTTTTGCTGGCCAGCTTCTCGTGGTTCCTTGCTCCATCACCTTGGGACCCATTGTCTTAGAAGTTGGGCACCTTTAATCTCCTAGTGTCAGGTTTTGGAATATTTCATATTTTAGAGTTTCAGATGAGGATGTTTAAGCATTCCTCAGGCATTCTGAAGCTAAAGGCCCTGTGGCAAAGCATCTACTGAAGGGACAGTATTTACTATTTCTCACTAACAGCTAGGTAGAAACTTTAAAATGTTTGTAATACTATCTGTTAAATGCTCTGTTTCCTACATGATTTGTCTGAGGCTGTCTAGCTAGAAACAGACTTTAGAAGTGCCATTTATAAAACCCTTGGAAGGATTTACAGTATTTGGGGGTTGAAGATGGGGGTTTCCAATCAGAGCAGAGCAGTTCAGCATGTGGAGATAGACTGGCGTGTGTCACACATGAGGAGTCTTAGCTGTGGTTACTTCACCACCTGGAGCAGAGCATGGGCGGAGACACCCCCCCCCCCCCCCCAGTGCTGAAGAATTCTAGGATGGAGCTGAAACTTGCAAAAGCACTTGAATTTTTCTTTTTATGAATTTATTTTGAATCTACAGACATGTAGCAATTGATGAAGAAACAAAAACAATGTATTAGTTCTTTGTATATGTTGGATATTAGCTTTCTACCAGATGTAGGATTGGTAAAGATCTTTTCCCAATCTATTAGTTGATGTTTTGTCCTAATGACAAGGTTCTTTGCCTTACAGAAGCTTTGCAATTTTATGAGATTTCATTTGTAGATTCTTGATCTTATCACGTAAGTCACTGGTGTTCTGTTCAGGAAATTTCCCCCTGTGTTCATGTGTTCGAGGCTCTTCCCAACTTTCTTTTCTAGTAGTTTGAGTGTATCTGGTTTTATGTGGAGGCCTTTGGTCCACTTGGATTTGAACTTTGTATAGGGCAATAAGAATGGGTTAATTTGCATTCTTCTACATGCTGATCGCCAGTTTGACTAGCACCATTTGTTGAAAATGCTACCCCCCCCCCCCATAGTTTTAGCTCCTTTGTCAAAGATCAAGCAACCATAGGTGTGTGGGCTTATTTCTGGGTCTTCAGTTCTATTCTATTGATCTACCTTCCTTTCTTCTTTACCAATACCATACGGTTTTTATCACTATTACTTTGTAATACAGCTTGAGGTCAGGGATGGTGATTCACCCCAGAAGTTCTTTTATTGTTGAGAATAGTTTTTGCTATCCTGGGTTTTCTGTCAAGGCTCTTTACAGGATGTTTTCTTAACTCTGCCGGATCTTTTGGCTCAGCCAATGACAGCTCAACCAGACCCTAGAGTGAGAGCCTTTCATTTTAACTTGGCTTCTGTCCTGCCTCAGTCCAGATCTGTCATGCACAATGATAGTTTATGAGTTCTCTGATGACAAAATAGTTCTTGGCTTTCTGACATCAAGATCACTTTATGTCTTTAAAACTCTCTCCTCTAGAGTGGTGTAGGTGACCTTTACCCTTTGAATTAAAGCCAGACAAAGTCTTACGTATGCATCAGGTCCTTCCCTGTGTGGTAGTATTACTTAAATATTTAAGTGTGAAAGTGGTATTAAAGGACTACTCAATCCCTGAGTGTGTGTCTGCACATTCTCAACTCTCAGAAAACAGTTGGCTGCTGCATTCACACTAAGTATATCATGGTTTGTACTTGAGGTCTTTATTGACTTCATGTCTTACTTTAGCAGAAACTAGACAATAGCAATCTTTCAGTATTTTGATTTTTGAGGATTTTTTCTTAATATCCTAGTATTGTATTTTAACAAACCTATTGCTACTTTGATTTTTGCAGTCTGGATAGTCTGTAGTCATATGTTGGTACGTGTATTAACTGTAGTTTACTTGCTTCAAACTTCAAGCACATTCTTCCAAAGCCAGTTTTATACTTAAAACCATAGAAATCTCCACCCAACAACAAAGAGTGAAGGAATCTTATGGAGGAGAGTTTAGCCTTATGGAGGAGGAAACTAGAAGATAGTACTACTGCCACATTGCTGTCTAAGTGTCCCTGACAGTCTGTTCTCACAGCTTGTCCTCTTTCTCCTTTCCACTTCACTCAGCATCCCACTGTGCAGGTGAATCCCACTGTGCAGGTGCATCCCACTGTGCAGGTGCATCCCACTGTGCAGGTGCATCCCAATGTGCAGGTGCATCCCACTGTGCAGGTGAATCCCAATGTGCAGGTGCATCCCACTGTGCAGGTGCATCCCACCGTGCAGGTGCATCCCACTGTGTAGGTGCATACACTTGTGCATCCCAATGTGCAGGTGCATCCCAATGTGCAGGTGCATCCCACTGTGCAGGTACATGCACTTGTGCATCATTTGTAGAGGATACTCTAGATGTGTCCAAAGACATACAAGGTTATGTAGTCATTCATTGCAACTTTTAAAAATATACTTTAACAAAGCTAGTAATTAAGTCACTGTGTAATGTATTGGGAGTGGTTCAAATTTATGAAATTGTATTTACATCTTATCCACATATGTCAGACAGAAAGATAGAAAGTAAGGAGGGTTCGCAATACAAATATGTAAGGAATAAAAGCTTATAGAACATAAAAAGGGTATTGATAGAGTTGTTCAGCTTTACAGAAGTTTCTAGAACGTGGAGATATGTATATTAGGAAGACGAGAGACGATTGTTTGTGAGTGTGGTTGTAGGCACCTGTAGGAGTCCGACTTTGTGCTGTGCTCATGTTGTGTGACTTGCTTGCCTGTGCTGTTGCCAGCTTCTTTTGGCTCAATTTCAAGAATCTTGTGACTTTTGAAAAGCAGCATTCGAGTTTGTCAGAATAATTCAGTCTGTGCAGCAGCTCAGCCCACTAGTCTGCTGCTTGATTCACTCACTGGAGAGACAGGTGTCAAGTTTCTTGCTGTTGTGTGCCAGGCCCCACACTTAATCAACCAGACTTAGTTTTTCTGTGGTAACTACTAGGAAAATCAGAGTAATTTCAAAAATATGGTTTTTTTAGGACGGGCATTAGAGTTTTACTCTGTTATCAGTAATGAAACAGCCTCATGTTTGAGAATTTTTGATATATATTTCCCTTCACATAGTTTTGGGCAATGCCAAGGAATTTCTCCAGTGTCTGGGCTCAGTCACTCCAGTCTTTCTGGAATATAACTTAATAAAAATCTGTCACTAGTGTCCTTTTATAGGAGTCAGAATGCAGACTAGAGTCAAAGTAACCTGGTATTGTTTTTCAAAAGATGTATATGGGGTCATCCGTCCACAGATACATTTCTTGCAATAAATATAAAAGCAAACTAAACAATACAAACACTACATGACTGAGATATGCCTCCCCATAGGAGTAATTAAATACATTTTCAATTTTTGTGTTCAAGTATTGTGTAGCTTTTAAGTAAATATGATAAATTATGTATGCTACTGTGAAAGAGTCTGAGATATTGTAAGTGAAAAATGAAAGTTTCAAACAACATATCAAAAATATATCTATTGTATAAATCAGAAGGAAATTAAACAGATGAATTTTTATGTGGAGACATCGCCACTGAGCTTTGTGAGGGCCTTAGGAAATGACAGTGATGGCCTTTAGCTTTCATCTTGTCCCTTTTAGTTGCCTGTTATCTGCCCTGGTGCTGTCTCACTGGTATTTTATACTGTTTACTGCCAGGGGAGCTTATCTGTGATTTTCAATCTCCTCACCCTCCTCCCTTATTTCCATTTTAATGATCAAACACCACCAGCTGCAGGGAGAAAACAAGCAAAAATCAGCCATTGACTGGGTGATTCTGTAAACACAAAAGAGTTCAGCTTTCAGCAAGCAAAGATGGTCACTGAGAACCACCCTTCAGAACAGGTCATCATTAATTGTTATTTATTGTCTGGTATTTCAGAACGTGATGTAAAGGTCAGGAGAGCAATGGTTAGAGCCAGTCGGTCATTAACTGACAATTATTGACCTAAAAGGAGAGTTGCTCTTTGGAATGCTCTTCTCAACGTGCCTGACTGTGTCTAAGGATGTGCAGTTACATTGTGCTGGTCACAAGCCTGCCAAGAGACATTGGCCCCATTCAGATGAAAAATTAGCTTTCTAGTGTGTAATTTGCAATAGCATTCATCAAATTATGCATTCTTTCTAAGAGGAAAAACATTGATTGGTAGCAGCCACAGTGCCAAGGTTAGCATTAATGGTGCTGAAACATCTAAATTCCCTGGCTTTTAAACCATTAAAAAAAAAAAAAAAAACTTTGAAGAGATTTATATGGGCTCTTGGATATGAAATAGTTCTTAAAAAAATAATAAAGTTGCTTCTTGCTTACATACCAAAAACATGCTTTGTCAACATAGCAAGGAAGTGCAGCCCATGCCTAACAGCTGCACAGTGCATTCCTTCACTGCTGTGCACCTGTGGTTGGAAGAACACTATTTCTCTGCGTTTGTATTTTATTAGTAAACCATGTCTAATGGTGGACTGCAGGCTCCTGATAGCATATTCATGAAACTAAGGGCACATGTATCTTGTTCTTGGAATTATACTGTCCTCATGGAATCTCGTTTGGAATCTTGGAATATGCACTGAGGCCCAAGTCCTTACTACTCCTTAGTACAGGTGCAGATCTCTCTGTCTTTCTCTGTGTAAGGTCAGGTCCTATCAATGGTGAGGTATGTAACACTGATCGCAGCTGCGTTTTTATGCATTAACATGTTGGCACATAATGGAGCAGTACTGGATTGTGCTTGGCCAGATCATAAGAAAGAACTTTCTTTATAAGCATTTGTCACTCTCTGATTAAAAGTGATGTGCAGAAGTGTACCAGCCCATTGTCCTCTTGGCTCCTCCTTTACCTGTCCTGACTGCAGAAGGTACTAAATCCCTCTCATAAGCTGTAAGCTGTAGCAGGGTAAGGGATGTCCCATTGATGTAGTGTGCGGCCATCTGCTGGTGTAAACCAGGAAGGAAATAGGAAAGGGATATGTAGCTGCCATCCAAGTTGGCTTTGTTTTTCTTACTTGTTGAATGTTGAAGTGTGTTTAGGAAACCTGAAGATGGGGGTGGAGAGTAGGCTTCCCCCCCCCCCCCCCCCCCCCCGCATTCTCAGAGCTTCAGAGCTTCTTTTGTTCTTTCCTGCTTTAAGAGATATGTTAGTCTTTTTTGGCAGTTTGGCTGGCTGGCTAAGAAATTCTACGTTTTCTTCATCAATAAACATTCCTGAAATGTATTTTTGCTAGATTTAGAATTTTGGCTTGAAAATTTAAATTGCTTTAATACGTTAAAAGCTTTGGCCTACTCTCCTGATGCTGATAAAGATGTCTTTTCATTTGCAAGAGGTTTTCCAGCTTTCAGGATGTTTGGGTTGACTCTTTAGGAATTCATTACGTGATATCTCACCCTGTATTTCTGTGAGTCTCTCTTTTGGAAGCTTTACTGACCTTAAATTTGTAGGTTCACATCATTTATGAAACCAGGGGGAATTTCTTCTGTTTCTTTGAATATCACTTTAGTTCCTGTATTCACTCTAAAGTCTCATGATAGGACCATGGCTCCTGATACAGCACCATGTGTATCTAGGTGTATCTAGGGATATGTTTGGGTTTGGTTTTCACTGTTTTGCAGATGGGTATTTGCTGTTGTTTTATCTTAAAGTTTACTTTTTTCCTCTCTTGCTTTCATTGTTCTGTTCATGGTTCTCCACCTGTGGGTCATGACCCCTCTGGGGGCGATAATGACACTTTAACAGAGATCACCTAAGACCATCAGAAAACACAGATATTTACATTATGATTCATAACAGTAACACATTACACTTACGAAATAGCAACAAAATAATTTTATGGTTGAGGGTCTCACATAACATGAGGAATTGTATTAAAGAGTTACAGCTTTAGGAAGGTTTAGAACCACTGGTTTAAAATGACCAGTAACTTGATTTTGGTTATTGATTATTCTTTTATAGTCTAATGTTTCCATTTGCTTCTTCTGTTAATTGCTTTGCCGACATCATTGTCCATTTCTTCAAGTATGCCTATACTTGTTTTCTGAGTATTTTATGTACAGGGTGCTTTACAGTTGTTGCTAGGTAACGGCAGTGCCTGTGTTATACAGGTGTTGGTATCTGTTGTCTTCCTAGCCATCCTGCAAGGCACCACAGAGGCTGCTGCTAGTTCTCTGGCTGGATGTTGTTCCTCAGTCAGGGCCTGTGGTTGAGAGGTACAGTTGAGCACACCAGTGAGCACAGATAGACTCACGTCTTCTTCACCTCTCGTGCTGGCAGCCTATCTAGTTTGAACCCGTGCAGGCCTTGAGTCAGTGAGGTCATATGTGCACTGGTCCTGTCGTATTTGGAATACACTCTTTCCCTGGAACTGTATATTACCATTGGCTTTTATAACCTCTCTACCTCCTTTCCCACATAGGCTCTCTGAGTCTTGACTGGAGAGGTTTGACCAAGACATTCCCTTAAGACTAAGTGGTCCAAATCTCTCATTGCATATTGTCGAGTTGTAGGTCTCTGGAAGCTCTCCTGATGAGGGCTGAGCAGTGCTGTACCCTGTGGGTGTAAGTGCTTGTGGGAAGGAGATTTTCCTTCCCACAATTTTCATTGTGGGAGTTCATGGCAGAGGAAGCTGTTGTAGTTGTTGGTGGAGGCAGGAAGGGGACCAGGGTTCTCATCATGGTCAAGGCATGCATTCGTTGATTCACTTGTAATTCATGCAACAGGCTGGAAATGTAAGCCTTTGGACATGGCAACTGGAGCCCCTCTCTATGGGCCTTGGAGTCCCCTCTCTTTGGGCCTTGTGTATAGTATTTGCTAGTTTCTAGTCTAGGTATGCATCTTGAAAACAAAAGGCGAGAAAGATTGTGTGTGTGTGTGTGTGTGTGTGTGTGTGTGTGTACTGGGAAATGTGTAAGTTGTATGACATCCCTTTTCTTGGCCCTTGTGTTCAATTCCTTCTCTTGAGTTTTAATTTTGTACTTAGAAAACAAACAAGGAAAAACAAAAAAACAAAAAAAAAAAAACTCCCAAAACTTTGTGTTTGAGACAGACGTCTGTGAGCGTCTGTGAGAGGTAGTCCCCAGGTAGACCTTGGATTTGGACTTCAGGTGTGGACCAGAGCAGGCAGCCTTCAGGCATGGAAAAGCTGTGATTGCTGAAGGACATCACCATGACCTTGGCATAGCTGAGGCAGGAGAAGACACTGAGTAGCTTGAGTGGCAGACTTGGGTATTCCAGAGTCAGAGCAAACAGCCTGTAGGGGCAGCGACCAAAAGAGGGCCTTGAGCAGGAATGAGGTGGCCCCTCAGAGATAACTGTGGAAGGGATTTAGAGCTGCTCCCCTCTAGAAGGCAGGCTAATAGAGAATCTAGCTTCCTTATTAGGTCACTAAAAGCGGGTGTCAACAGGTCTAGGGGAGTCGGATGTGTGTTATCCTGAGACTGGGCACAAGTGAGTGGCTGTGCAATACAAGCACGCTGTCACCATGTCTGAGGGAGGGTGTGGTCCCAGCAGGCCTGGAGTGTGCTCCACAGTTAACTGTCTCTGTTCAACGGAGCTGCTGACTACATGACTGCTTTGCAGTACATCCACAAGCATTCATATTTTTAAGCTAACAAATTAAATTCAGCATAGCATTGTTTTTATTCATTTATTTTAAAGAGAAACTTTAAAGGGTTTTCAAAATATATAAACTAAAAGCAGACTTAAAAGTAGCTTTTGGGCCTGATGCACAATACTCAGAGTTCATGAGCATTGCTTTATAAAATGTTCTTTCTTCATAGTTTATTTAAAAAGCTCCTTTTTTACCCCCCCCCCTCTTTTTTGGTAGAAAAAGAGACCAGATAATAATATGGTGCTGCTTTTTATCTATTATTTTAGAGGCTGAGGCTGAATAATCTCTTAATTTTTAAAGATATTTCCATTTTATTTTGTGATTTTTATAAGCTTTGATGGAAATTATTCATGTTACAAGGAGAGACGGAATTGGACCCTGCTGCGCACTTTCCCCTCGTTGTTTTTAAGTGTTTTTTGTGACTGAGTACTGATGCCCTTCCTGCAGGCAGTTTGCACTGGAAGCTGACTTGATGCTGAGGCAGGAGAAATTTCTGAGCTAGAGTGAGTTCAGGGTTCGTCTCTGCCTCAAATGAAATGTCAGAAAAGGGCTGGGTGTTTGGCTTAGTTGTAGAGTGTTTGAGTTTCGTGTGTAGGGCTCTTGGTTTAGAGGAAGTGGACATTAAAACAGTCATGCAAGCTCTGTGGACCAATCAGACGGCATCAGAAAGTCCTGTCAGCACTAGCTGCACTGTGAGGAGATGGAACTACTCCACCTCAGTTGTTTTCTGCGTGTGGGTAGCAGTGATCAAACTGTCTATCCTTTAATTTTATATCTACACGTCAGTTTTGTACTTTAATATTTTAGTAAATATCTTTGGCCACATAAGCTACTATTAGCCATGTTGTGACTTACAGCATATTGGAATGAACACTGTGATGTGCTAATTCGTCTCTTTTATTCTTTACTTTGCACACCCCATAGGAGTCCCTAAACCTCCTCCAGAGTCAAAATATGTACAACTCTAAGACTTTTACACTGTGTATAAATAAACATAAATGAATATAACCTAGCATCATGTCTGACAGACAGACACTCAAATCCTCAGTTTTTCTTATGGCGCTAATTTGTAAATGCGTTTGTCTGTGTGGTGTCCATGCAGGTGTTTCCAGTCCCGCTCTGCCTGGGTGGTGCATTCCTTTACTTCCACTGATGCTTTTGGGAGACTGACTGGGCTGCCCAGCTGAACTTGGTGGAGCAGTCTGCTGAAGAGGCTGTCAACCTTCGCCTCTCAACCTAGAGACCTGGGCGTCGTGAGCCTTGCTTGCTCTGTGTCTCTAATTTAAAATGTGAGGCATTTGCACAGTGCACTGTCTCTTGTCAGATGAAAAACCTCTCCCTCGCCTTTCTCCAGTTGGCTTCCCTGTGGAGGGGCGGCGTGTCCCGCACACTGGTTTGGGCTAAATGGCAGGGCTGCCCTCTCATGCCTCTCCCTGTTAGCATCTTACTAAAAGTAGGTGAGATCTTACAAGCTGTTTAAAATGTAGGAAACAACTTTTAGTGAGCTGTGAATGTATTTGTCTGACATGATGAAAAATGAATAACCTAATTTAAATTTTGTTTTTGATGATGGGTTTTTTTGTTTAAAGAATGTTAACATGAATATGTAAGAAATGTTCTGTATTCATATACCAGATTGTGTGTATTGTTTTTTAAGCAAGTGATTATTGCCTTTCATTTATGATTAAAACGTAGATTATTAGGCTTTATACCTTGGTTAGACTTTATCCATTGTGGGCTGCAGTTTTACCTGCTAAAATATTAAAGTCTAATCTAAATATTTTCCTAGCTCAGATGACTCTTGAAGGTTGTGCTCCTGTTCTTTAACACTTGGTAGCTCGTGTGAGCCTTCCTGGTGTGTGCTCTTTGCTGTTACAAAATACTGTACATTCAGATCATTCCTTCTTATACACATGAGATGAACACACCAGTGCAAGCCTGCCTTGTGTAATTCCCTCACAAATAAGATTTACCATTCTCTTACTACTGGGGACCAAATTTAAAGCTGGATGGTAGCCTTGTCCTGGGCTTTTTCACCCTGACAGGTGTTCCAGCGCTGTCACTACAGGAGAGTGTGCTGTGCTCCAATGTCATTGGCAGAAATCATTTGTGGACCAAGTCACTAAAATGTCTATCAGTGAGCATACAGTCTTGAACTCCTTACAAATTCCGCACCATATTATGTAGTTAAAGTTGGTATTGATACTTTATTAACCAGATGTTATTCTTATCACTCTACTCCTGTAAATACAACTTCAGCCTGAGTATGGAACAAACAGTTCTCATTTCTATGTTCACTAGCTTGGGCGAGAGTGGGTATGGTATTATAGCAGCTTTTGATTAGCTGCATATGCACGTACTCTCCTGAATACAGTGAGAGGAATATAAGGTATCTCTGTGCAATAATGTTCAAAGTACCACCTCCCAGGACCTAGGAGAGGAAGAGTACCTGCTCTAAGTAATGGCTAAGCTTTATGGAACACTTCATGTATTGTGGGCCTCTAGGAACATCTCATCTTTATACAAGGTTTCCCAGGTACTGAATAACTTCCTTACGTTCCCTGGATTATAACCTAGGCTGTCTGATTCCAGGAATTTCTTTGAAGTCATATAATTTTAAATTTCTTTTTGAGATAAGTTTGTTTCTATTCATTTATGTACTTATTTTATAAATAAAACTATTGTAAACTGCCAGTATTTTAAATTAATAGCATAATACTATTTAAAAGGCGTTCATTTTGAGCCAGGTGGTGGTGGCACACTCCTTTAATTCTCGCACACAGGATGCAGAATCGGATAGATCTTTGTGAATTTGAAGGCAGCCAGGGCTACACAGGGAAACCCTGCCTAGCCTCTCCAACTTACTGTATGCAAAGGCTTCCATGTGTTTCGTGCACAGTCAGCTAATGAAGAGTAGGATATTGGACAGGAGGGTTTACAAAGGCTACAAGTTAGAGCCAAGCCTTGGAGAACATTGTCAGTGACACATGGACCAGGGAGACTAGAGAGTGATCGAGGGCAGAGAGGAAAGTTTGGCGTCAGAGGTCAGGGGAGAACTCAGACTGTAGGAGCACTGTGAAGAACAGAAGCAAAGACAGCAGTGAAGTCTCAGTAACCTACTGACGGCTTCCTGCCTTCTGCTGTGTAAATTTTAACATCCTTGTAGAAGTCCTCTTTAACCTGTGTTCTCTCTAACCCATGTCCTCCCTAACCTGTGTCCTCTCTAACCTGCTGTAGATACTCAAAGACTTTGCTGTGTTCTTCCTTTCTTTTGTGTGTTAGGGAGAAGCATCGTTTGAAGCTGGATGGTGCAGAATTCAATTATAGAGCACATTTCTCGTCTCCTCATGCAACACATGATACATCCCAACAACCAAGGTTTTAAGTGCTCTGCATGAAGGATTAATATAACAGTCATGCTCCTGACTTTTTTCTTTTTTTTTTTCCTTTTCTTTTCTTTTTTTTTTTTTTTTTGAAATGAGTTTTCTGATTGTATCTAATTTTAATGTTCTATTTAAAAATAAAATAATGCTTGACAGAGTAGTCAAAGAATCTTTTACTTTCATACAATTAAAGCATGTTTCTGTGATGAACTACAGAACTACTTGCAGTTACTCAAACTTTGGATGGGCCTTTGGAACCACAAGCCAAAATAAACTCTTTCTTTCAAAAGCCAGAGAAAAGTAACTAACGCAACTTGAGGTTGTTTCCCTTCCAGATGTGCATTGACTCAGACGGTAATACTCTGTAGTAGTTGGTTCAGCCGTAATGCCTAACTCAGTGACTCAGCCTTACCTATCTGGGTGTTACTGCTAACAGCGAGTCTTTGCCTTCCATGACTTCAGAAAACACCAAGTCATCAAGTCTTAACTAAGAACAAATTGGATCTCTTTATTTAGAATCAGGACATTTATATAAAAGCCTCTCCTGCCCTACTTTTTTTCTCCTTTGCAATCCTAAACCTTTTCAGATAAAAGTGCCTTACTCAGAGTCCAGTTACTGCCTTTTCTGTTTTTTTTTATTTTAATTTATTGCTATATTCAGCATCTCCCGTACCTCTGAATTAGACTACTACTACCCTCTACTAAGCACCATCCTTATGTGGGGAAGATGTGGTTATTCCTAGAGTATGCTAATATCACAGGATCCCTTCCATTCTCACGGGACACAAAGAATAATTAGAGCCTCTGAATATCCTTAGCATGTGAACTCACCATGCTTTGATCCCTGACACTCTTCAGGGCGGATGGCAGCTGGGACGCCATGGATTTATTCTTACTCTCGAATGAAGCTATAACGCCATAAATGGAATCACATATTGATTTGTATATGAATAGATTCTGAGTTTCAGCACTCAAAAGAATAGTGTTGAAACCTATTCTTTATGCGGAGCAAGAGCTGATCTCCTTTGTAAGATGCTGACCCTGGTTGTGAGATCTTGGGTGTCATCCTCAGCACCCACACACAGAGGTGTGCATACTTAGGTCCCTACTAGCAGTTCCATTGTCTTTTGAGGAAGTCATTTGCCCTAGGCTTATTTTCACTGCCTTCTGACTTGGGGAGCAACAGAGCTGCACAAGACTCTCTTGAGAATCTCAGATGATTCGGAAAGGAAACTTGGCGCGGCACACAGTCAGCCTAGTAAATGCGGCTGCTTGTGTCTACTGTATCTTTAACTCATTGGCTCTGAGTATCCCAGACCGCAGCTGAGTGTGAGCTGTGGCTAGAAATGGAGTCTCTAAGTTTAGAAGCCACCCACAGTCTGAGCCCACACTGGCAGACTCAGTGGCCCTGTGCAGCATGCCTTTACCTGGCTTCCAGCCAGGGGAGGGTTGCTGACACTGCCTAGTTCATTGTCTCACTCCTCTAGATTATGTAAGCTCCTTATGTTTTGCCTTCTGACTCCCCATCCCCCAGGTTCAGACCCGAGCTCACGAGGAGCCCTCCTCAGAAGGCTTTCTGATTAAGTATGCCCAGTAAGAGTCCTCAGGAAGCAACACTGTCTTTCTTTGCTCTTTAACCATGTGCTTCTGGTTTCAAGGCCAGCAGTTAGACTCACACCTTCTAGGGTTCTGAACTGAAACTCTGCCAGCATCCTTGCATGTGTTTGTATCTGTTCAGACCAATCACATCCTACCTAAGTTATGCAGATCATGCTGAGTTTGGTGTCTTCTCTCTTGTTTTCACAGGCGCGTTGACTCAAACCTCAGCATCTGATTTGCAGACTGACTTTATTCTTCCATAGTCCAGTCATGTTTCTGTTGTACACTGATTCTCACTCTGCACCATAGTCTGTGTTCTCCACAATACACTGGAAACGTCCTCAGTGACTGTGTGACTTCAACAAAGGATGCTCAGACAACTGAATATGCTTGTACTGAAAGTGAATCCTTATCCTTACTGCATACCAGGCATAGGTATTAACTCCAAGAATACTACGGAGCTGAAAATAAGGAGCCACAAACTGTTACTGAGAGTAATGGGGAGAAAGAACATTAAGTTGTGTAGCTATGGAACTAGAGGAGCAGGGGACACATGATCAAACACCTCATGAAATTCTCAAAGAACTAATGAAAAAGCCACACAGTGACACTTCCATTTCCTATGTGCTTTATTCAGTAAAAACCCATATGTATTTTTTTTTAACTTAAAAATTAGGAAAATGAAAAGATAGGGCATAGCTTAGGAATGGTTTGTATTTGGCGAATGTAAAATCTTCAGTTTAGTGGTACAATTAATTCATTAAATGATAAATCAGCTTTAGTCATAGATATTTACTCACAATAAATAAAACACAATTCCATCCATATAAATACTTGTATGTGAGGAGCAGCATCTTTCAAAATCCTAAATTAGAAGGATTTCAAATATTTACCAACTGGTCAGGTGTAATTATATAGTGGGATCTTTTCTAGCAGTAACAATTTTACTGAATTACTACACACACACACACACACACAGAGAGAGAGAGAGAGAGAGAGAGAGAGAGAGAGAGAGAGAGAGAGAGAGAGAGAGAGAGAAAGAGAGATAAAAAACGTTTTACTAGGGAAATAGTTACAGAAAGGGCTACTTATGATGGAGTTGCAAGGTTTCTAGAGAAGGCAAAGGTGTAAAGAGAGAAACCATGTTGGCACTACTTGCCAGAGTGTTGGCTTGGAACAGTGGCTGACTGCATATGGGAGCAAAAGAGTAAAGGAGACTGGTTATATACTGCTATTATCTTGATAAAGTCATCTGAGCTGTACTTACTATTGTGTTTTTTTTTTTAAACAAAGTGCATGTATTCATCTCAAAGGATACATTTTGGAATTATACATTGAAAACAGTAAGTTTGCAGTATTTTCATGCCAGAGATTTAAAGCTGTACTTTAAATGTGGCAAATTGTACCTCAGTGAGCTATTTCCAAAAGCTGCCATAGTATCTGGGTTAGGAAATAACCATTTCGTATTTGGTCTTCTAAGTCCCAGAAGATAACATCCCCTGGACAGTTTCTCTCAAGCTGCAAGTTCTGGCAATCACCTAGAGAGTGGAGTAAGCACCTAGTATGATTTGGCATATAGTTAGCAGAATCAGGTTGTGAAGTCTGAACAAGTTCTAAGATGACGATGATACACTGAAACCAGACTTTTGAAGGTCCACTGGACCCTGTTCAGCAGAACCTGAACATCTTATTCTCCAAGGCTCTTAGGTCTCTCCCCAGAGAGGTCATGGTTCCTCTGTGGTTTCAATGTGTTCACAGAGTTAAAGCAACAGTTCCTCATCTCTGTCTCTGTCACCACCACCACCTCTCAATTGCACTTGTAATCTAGAGCTTCCAGGCTCTGATGGGGATCTTCAGAGCGGGCAGAAGAACAAAGGAGTGCATTTCCGTTCTGCTGCTTTCACACTATTGTTTCACCCATTGACTCTTTAGTTCTGGCTGTGAGTCAGAATACAGAAAAAAATGATCCAGGTGGTGGTACTACCTGAGAAATTATGATTTCTCGTGATTCTTTACTCTCTCATGTTCTTCATTTTATTCTGTGAAATAGGGATCATGGTTTTCTTTTATTATAAAAAGATAGAATACAGAGAAATGACTTTTCCAAAATCATCTTTGTGTGTGTGTGCAGAGGGATGATGGGTCATCCCTGTGGTACTCAGACGCTAGGGCCCTGGAGAAGCTGAGACCCACCAGTACTTGCCTTGTGCAATCTCTGCTTGGGTTTGTCAGCACTTGTGTGGCAGGCCACTCTGACTCTTGTTTGTAGGATCACTGTTTCAGAGCTGACGGCCATCCCCCAGCTGAAAGAGAAAGGCCTACCAGCAGAATTTTGACTTTTTCTTTACTTCTCTCTAAAAGCTCAAGATCTTGTGACCTGAGTACTCCTGTGTTCTTTATTGTCACTTGAGTTTCTCTTCCTTTCCAACCTTCTTGAAGATTTGATGCTAGTCTGAGAGTGAGTTGGGCATTTAACTTACTGACCATGTACTTAACCTCTGTAGCCTTTAGTTTTTGACTTTTAATTAAAGATTATGTTTCATTGATGCTTTCAGTGATTTTCGTGCCTTATGTGGTCCATGTTAACATAATATGCTTAGAAAGCTGAGGGTGAGATAGGTCCATTTTTAATTTATCAGTGACACCCTTCCTCTTAATATGCTGAGGCATACTTTACTTTTGAAGGCAGAATTAATCTTTTATCAGACCTAACATCAGTGCTTTGGGTTTCATTACTTAGGGAAATGTCCCTATGATTGTTGAAGAATTAATGCTATCCACATACTTCTGTTTCCCATTGTCTGTAAACCATAAAGAAGATACAGATAAAGTCACACACACTAAAACTGATGTGAAAACAGTGGGTGTCATTGCTGGTTGTAGTCTAACACAAGTGTTTGATTTCAGTTTGGATGAAGAAATAAATAAGGAGCCTGTATTTGGGTTTAAGTTGGCCCTTTGTGAAACCATTGTCTTAGGATTTGCTGTGAAGAGGCACAATGACAAAGGAACTCCTATAAAGGCAAAAGCCATCTAACTGGGGCTGGCACAGTCTCAGAGGGTTAGCCTGTTACCATCATGTCAGGAGTCATGGCAGCATCCAGGCAGATAGAGCATCTGAGCCCTCAAAGCCCACCCCCAGTGACATGCCACATCTATCCAGAAAGGCCACACTGAATAGTGCTACTCCCTATGGGTCAAGTGTTCAAATATGTGCATCTGTTATACCTATTGAGACCTTAAAGCAAAGTTTCACCAAATTATAAACTGGTAATTTATATATGTAGAGAAAGTTTTGGAGATAATTGTGACAGAAATGGAGTTTCATTCTGCCTTTCATTTTTAAAGCAAAGCTACCATCTAAAACCAATACCCTAAGTTTTTTGTTTTGCTGAGACCTCTGACTTTTGAATGAAGTGAGAGTCACTTGGGGCTTATAGATCCCTGGGTCTCGTCACTTTCAGGTTTGTAATCCTCTCCATTGCATTGGGTTTCTCTAGAGAGATAAAATCCTCAGTAGATTTTCTCTTTTTTTATGAAGAGTTTCTCATAGGGAGTTGACTTACATGATTCAGAAACTAAGTTTCAAGATATGTAGTTGGTAACTTGGGGACCCAGAAGAGCATCCGTATAGTGAAAGTCTTAATCTCAAGGCAGGAAAGATGAGTTCCCATCTGAGGACAGTAATCTAAGGAGAGGAATGAATATATAGAATTAAGTATTAATGATCCTTCCCAGCTTTATAAGTATATTCCTAATCACCAAGCTGAACTCTTAAAGGGTGAATTTTATGGCATATAAATAGTGTCAATAAAAACATGAAGAGGAGAGAGAGACGGGGACAGAGGACAGGAAGTGGAGTAGCTTTTGTCAGTATGTCTTTAGACAAGAAGTATGACAGCATGGGGTATAGAGGATGTGAGGGCAAGGATTCATTCTGCGTCCCACAGTTACACAGGTGCTATTGTAGCATGTTGGTGTGCTGATTGGAATGACCCACTGGAAAGGAAAAGACCAATGAGCCACTGTGAAGCAGACTTCTGCAGGGGTTGAATCTGCAACACCTGATGCCACCTAAACGTAACTTTCTTCTTGTTTTTCCCTAGGTGACAGATCAGTCAGTGAAAGCATTTGCTGAGCACTGCCCAGAACTGCAGTACGTTGGCTTCATGGGTTGTTCAGTTACTTCCAAAGGAGCCATTCACCTAACCAAGGTCAGTCCCATAGCCCCATTCTCCTGATGCTTCTGAGTCTCATGAAGGTAACGGGCCATGATGGGGTGATTGCTACCATTAACCCTCCTCCCATTTACAGGAGGGCATTTCAGCATGGGTCTGTATCCCAAGCCAGTCTCTTTGGCCTTGATCTCAATGTATAGCTTAGAGAGTCCTTGAACTTGTGTGCACAGACCTGCCGTACGCGTTTGCTCCTTGTTTGTCTTGAAGCAGGACTTTCTGTTGCCCAGCTGCTCTTGCATTCATGGGTTATGGATCAGCCAGGCTCAAGTGAGCTGCTGGGTTTATGGCAGTTTTCAGTTGTGCCTGGATTCCTGGCATTGCCAAATGTAATTGATGAAAAACAGTTGGATAACTACAGAAGCATGGTAGTAATTGATACAGTAATTGATAACCAGTTTTAGAAAACTAGCTACTTATATTTTCTTCATGGAATTCTCATTTTTAAAATTCATCATGCACTTTACATTTTCATTGCTGACACTTATAAAACTGGGCACTAAAGACACTGGCGTTGGGGGCTGGAGAGATGGCTCCGCGATTTAGAGCACTGACTGATCTTCCAGAGGCCCTAAGTTCAATTCCCAGCACCCACATGGTGGCTCACGACCATCTGTAATGAGATCTGATGCCCTCTTGTGGTGTGTCTGAAGACAGCGACAGTGTACTCGCATACACGAAGTAAATAAGAAACTGTTGTCACTTAGGTTTTATCTGAAAGCATTGCATGGAAATGGTACATTGAGTGCCAGCTGCTTTTCTGTTACCATGCCCTAGGAACATTTGTTTAAAAAGTGAAGCATGACTAACCTGAATGTATAGGTAACTGGAGATTGTATGCCTTCTAGCTCAGAGTTCACTAATCAAAATGTACATTTTAGAAGTGATGAACACATCAGCTTTTCTGCAGTGGTGTTTCATTTCTGCTATGTAACATAGCTCCAAGATAGTTAGGGGCTAATTCTTCTATCCTTGTGATAGAAAAACAGGCTACTATAAAATTAGCCCGTGTACCCCCTGACTTGTGCACTGTTTAGCTTTCAACTCACGGTATTGTACGCAGAAAAGGAGAGCTGGTGTTGCCTTAGCAGCAGGCTGGCCCCGCCCTTCACCTTCTCTCGCAGTGACTACAAAACAGTTGCCTGGCAGCACAGCGAGAGATACTGGGGAGATTGCAGCTCTCTTCAAGGCTACGGCTTAGTGAGGAACATCTCTCCTTCTCGGCAAAAGAACACACGCTTCTGCGTTACGTATAAGACGGCGGTGCTGGTACGGCAGTGAAGTGCCCGAGCTCCTTTTGCCAGCTCCAGTTTGGTCCTTGGCTCTGCCACTTACTAAGTGGACAAATTATTTTTTTCATTTTCTTAACTAAGGCAATAGATGGTTCCCTCAGTCTTGAGATCACAGTAAGAGGAAAGTAAATGGTCACTTTTACTATCAAAATAAGAATCTGCACTATGCAGATGACTAGAAAATTAATGGAAACTTAAGAAAGTCAAAGCACTATTCTTGTTTAGTGTATCTTGAAGAGAGCTCGTGGTTAGATTCTGCCTGAAGTGATTGGTCAGACTTAATTATATTCAGAGGATTGTACCCTAAATTTAGAGGAAAAGATGGATATCAATTATCAATATACCAGAACATCTTAGTAAAACCAAGACCATATGTGCGCACATATTTTTATTCATTCCCTGCAACCTTGGCCTGACAGTCTTGGAAGATGAATGTTTTTCTAGTCCCTTCTAATGCTGTGTAGTGTAGAAATGCCGGAGAAGGAACAGATTGTTCACAACTGTTATAGTGACCATATGTGGGATTTTTACGATCACTCAGAAGTGTACTCATTAAAGACAAAACAGATTACCAGATAACTTTGCTTCCCTGAGTGTTTGAGATAGCCTCAAATTCAGGAATATTGGGACATAACAGAATTGTTATCCAGGACAAAGTAACAGCTACAGTAAATGTATGGTTGGAAAGCGCCATTTGCTTTCTTCTGGCCTGAAAATAGGTGGAAACATGTAGACTCTTAAGACCACTCTGTAGAGTTGTACTACACACATTTCCACGGCAGCTATTCACTACGATGAGAAGCCGCTCACGGTGCAGTGAAGCCCGCTTTCTCCAGCTCCAGTGAGAGCACGCTGCCACTGTGCCAGGCGCTTGCAAACCTGTTAAAGGCTGCGTAAATCAAGGTCTATAAAAACCAACTTTAGGCTTAAAAATCTTTGCCTTCTGGTAGTGTTTTTAACAAGTTAATGTTTATAAAATGTTGATAAATATAATATTAAGTGCCCCATAAGATTGTTTAGATTAGATATTAAAATATCTAATTTTTAATGAAACAGGCTGGAACATGTAAAGTATGATATTGAGAGTAAATCACTTTAAATATGTTTACTTTATATGTGACTAAAAATATATTAACACAATTTTGTGGGCTTTTTTTTTTTTCTGTTTTACAAATAGAGAAAAATGCCACAAGATGTCAGCATTAATTTCTGTGTAGGAAATCAGTCACTTGAATTAAATGATCTGTCCTAAAACTAGTAGTTTCTTATACCTTAAAGAATCAAAGAATTTAGAAGTTGTTAAGCAGGGGAGAAGGGTTGTGAAGCTACTCAGCCAAGCTAAGAAATGTCAAACATTTTAGTGTATTAGTAGAAACAAAAATGGGACATTGTGATTTCTTTAATTATTAAGCAAAGGTCCAGAAGACACAGGACCGGTACTGGGTAGAAGAATATTGGTGCACTCCTCTGTGGTCACCTTGGGTCCATTCTACTTGGATAGTTCCAGTCTTAACTGGACAATGCACTTTGTGAGGATTTGTTTCCATACCTAGTAATGAGGAGATTCTGCTCACAGCAGACACTGTCACAGTAAGAACCCTTCCTACTGTCTTTACCGTGTAAAGGACAGTCAGGTGGAGACTGAGGTGCACTGACCGTGCTTAGAGAAGTCCAGTTATGTCAGGTAAGGGCTGAGGCTCCATGGGAGAGGCCAGAGCCCCAGCCACTCTCGTGGATCAGAACTGGCCTCTGGACTTGTCAGCGCTCCACCCGCTGGTAAATATAGAATGCCTTTCTCTTTACTACATATAAAACAAACCCAGCAAATGCAAGTGTACAAGTCCTCGTCTCACATTGAGTGTGCCTGTGTCAGTTGTTGGTAAGCAGCTACAAGGAGCATGTCACAGCCCTCAAAATTCATGTGGACCAATTGCCATAGGCTTCAGTTCAGATGCTTAGAGGAGAAAAAGAGAACTCACCACAGAGGATTAAAACAAGTCAAAAGTAGAATTGTGGGTTTATAACCACAACCAGGAGCAGAGTTAATATTCTGATGCAGCCAACTTCTAAACAGATAAAATACAAGCCAAGCATGATAGAGCATGCCTTTAACATTTGGGGGCAGAAGCAGAGGCAGAGGCAGGTCTGTGTGTTTGAGACCACTCTGGACTACATATCGAATACCAGGATAGCCAGGGCTAAGTTAGGAAAACCAACAACAAACAAAGCAAAACAGAGCTTTAAAATTCTGGACATCACGTGACAGAGACCAACAAGAGAGTCCCGTGATTGTCTCTGAGGACTTCACTGAAGGGTCCCCAGACTGCAGGAAATGAGATTAGTGCACTGAGACCCAGTGAACTCTGGGAAGTGACAAGGCAGCGTGAAGAGCCCAGGAGAGCAGATTTCAGGGGAGTACCAGTGAGGAAGGTACAACAGAGAAGCCCAGATGTTTGAGGGGATCTCTCTGTGCATCCAGCCGCAAACAGCTC
Source organism: Micromys minutus (assembly GCF_963924665.1). Classification (NCBI taxonomy): domain Eukaryota; kingdom Metazoa; phylum Chordata; class Mammalia; order Rodentia; family Muridae; genus Micromys; species Micromys minutus. Next base: position 50,816,907 of record NC_137954.1, on the reverse strand, counting down.
ATGAGTTGGAAAGAAATACTGGGAATGGTTTTGAATCAGATGAATATAAAAATACATGTTTCAAATTTCCTTTGATGCTGCAGACTCATTATTCAGACAAAATGAGTAGAACGAAAGAAACACCTGAGTAAGAGAAACAGTGTTATCTGGTCAGCAGGCTCAGTTTCCACTTAATGAAACTTGAGCAAGAAGAGCAGACTGGAACCCCAGGGGAGCAGGAGGAGGAGTGGAGTTGCAAGTGGAAATCAGCAGAGCAGAAAACCAAGATGAAACAAGAGCCAAATCTTCCACAGGAGAGATGACACCTATCAGGCTGATTGGCAAGGGGAGGAAGATGACAGCGCCACTGCTGCATAGGGAAGAGAGGGGCACATGAATAAAGTGTGCCCTGTGGACAATGTTGATGAAAGCACACAGTGCCAGAGCTCACCCAAGAAGGCACGGTAGCATGCGCTTAGCTTATAGTCCAGGCTGCCTGGGCAGCTGAGACAGAGGATTGGTAGAGCCCAGGGACTGGATGGTGTGTGGGCGATGGGCTAGGCTGTCATTCTTGAAAAGCAGAGATAATAGGGGTGTAGATAGCCAATATTTCCACAAGTCTCTTAAAGAAGTTATGTTTTTACTTTAAAACCTTTTTTTTTTTTTTTTTTTTTGCTAAGAATATTCCAAGTGTGGATGGATCCAGTAGAGAAATCAGTAAGAATAAGGGCTTAGAAAGAAATAAACCAATTTAGTGTGACTGCTATAGACTGAACCAATCATTACCCTTCCAGGAAAACACATTAATACCAAAACTTGTAAAACTCTAACGTAAGAAAAGGATTAACCATATTTTAAAAACTGGTAAAGTACTTGAATGGACATTTTTTAAAAGACATAGATGACCAAAGACTTAGTGTTCATCAGTAGTAATCAGCAGAGAAATATAAATTCAAAGCATGCTGTATTAGTCCACGCATGACAGAATGGGTATCAACTAAAAGTTCAAAGATGACGAGTGTCAGTGAGGCGGGGAAAAATGACCTCCACTTATTGCTGGTGATTTATGTTACCATGTGCTGAGTTATCAGAACCTGAAGTCAGTGTGCTGAAGAAATGTTCTTACTCCTGTATGCATTACAGTGTTGGCAGTTGCCATATGGAAGCCATGTGAGTGTACATCAGCACGTGAGAGGATAAAGGTAATGCAGTGTACGCCACCTTGCTCCACACAGACTGCCTGTGCTTCTCATCACAGGACTGCCAACAGTGTGAACCACCAAGCCAGTATCTTCTCTTCAAAGACTACCAGTCCTGTAGAAGTGCTTGCTATCAAGAATTATGTAGATGAACTTTAGGATTCAGAAATTCAAAGAACAATCATAATTAAAAAGTAAAACACAGGATACATTATATCAAAGAATTCCACGAGTTTAAAGAACACACATAGAAACATCTGGAAGAAGAAATCAAGAAGTAAAAGTATCTGGAGAATAAATGCCAAGGATAACAATACCAACCAACCAGAGCTCCTAGGGACTAAACCACTATCCAAAGAGTACACATGGATGGACCCGTGGCCCCAGCTGCATATGTAGCAGAGGATGGTTTTGTTGGGCACCAATGGTAAGAGAAGCTCTTGTCCTGCCAAGGCTGGATGCCCCAGTGTAGGGGAATGTCAGGGTGGGGAGGTAAGGGGGGGGCGAGTGGGTAAACATCCTCATAGAAGCAGGGAGGGGGGGAATGGGACAGGGGATATAGAGGGGAAACCTGGAAAGGGGATAACATTTGAAATGTAAATAAAATATATCTAATAAGAAAGGAAGGACGGAAGGACGGAAGGAAGGAAGGAAGAAAACACAGACAAAAGCCAGAGGGAAAGGACAAAGACAGTCCTGGATGTGGATGTAGAAGTCAGTGAAGAGCCAGAAATGGTGATGAGGACTCCACCTGAAATGAAGGTGGAGTTGAAAACTCAGCAGCCCCACCAGGAATGTCAGTGGAAAGCCTTAAAAGTGAACCAGTCGAGAAGGAGGAATATCAAGTCTTCAAGATAAAGTAGAGGCTCTAGACCAAATTAACAAGTAGCAGGAAAAATAAAAGACAAAACGGAACATGACAGGAGCATACAAGAAATGGGACACCAAAAAGAAACAACAAAACAACCAACTAAATTTGAATTATAGACACACAGGAGGAAGAAAATCCCTGGCCAGTGACCAGTGAGCTAGATTAGATCTTTAACAAGGTCATAGTAAAATCTTTCCTCAAAAGAAGCAGAAAGACACCTATAAAGATACAAGAAGTGCACAAAACACTAAATAAAGGAGCCTGAAAAGAAAATCTCCACCACATCTCTTAAAGCACTACGTATATAAACCAAAGATATCGAAAGCCTAAGAGAAAACCACAAGTCTCATATAATGAAAAACCCATCAGCGTCACAGCTGACTTCTCAAAGGAAGCATAGAAAGCCTGAAGCCTGCGCGATGCATTCCAATTCCTACGAGACTGTGACAACTAATCTAAAATAGTATATTCAGCAAAATTATCTACAGTGATTGAAGGACAAAGAAAGATTTTCTGTGACATAAACAGTGTAAAAAATTATATCCAACAAACTAAACTTAAGGAAAGCACAGAAAATATTATGTGGAAAGAATGAGGTAGCAGAGAGACTGGGAGGAAATGAAGCCATCATTATTAAAACACAGAACACCTCTGAGGACACAGCGCACGGGGGGGGGGGGGGGTCAAGCAACAGATTGGCTACAACTAACACACATTTCAGGAATGTCTTCAAATGGCAATGACCTCAGTTCTCACATCAAAGATTCAGAGTGACTGGATAGAGTAAGAGACAGAATCCATGTATCTGCTACCTACAAGAGACAGATACTTGTTGCTGTTGTATTTCAACATAGGGTTTCTCTGTGTAGCCCTGGCTGTCATGGTACTAACTCTGTAGGTCAGGCTGGGCTTGGAACTCAAAGATCCTCCTGCCTCTGCCTCTTGAGTGCTTGGATTAAAGGTGTGTGCCAATACCACAAGGCTGAGGCAACATAATTTTAAAGATAGGTACTGCTTTGAAGTAAGAGGATGGATGAATGGAGTCCAGTCAAAAGGGATCTGTTGGTAAGCAGACCTCACTGTCTTAGTGTCTGACAAAACACATCAAACTAAAACTGCTCAGAAGAGAGAGAGGGACACTTCCTTCCAGGCAAGGGAACAGTTAATTCAGAAGACATTATTTTAAACATATATGTATCAAACTAATGGATGCCCACTTCCATTAAAATCCATTACTGGAATTAAAACATCAGCCCAATAGTGATAGGGCTTTACCACTCTAGTTGGCAGTGTGAACCTAGAAGAGAAGAGGCTACAGGTAAGGCAGACTAGCCTCCTGCAATAGCCAGCCTCATTCGGAGCATCAGATGATTTGTACTGTGAGGTTCACAGTCACACGAGTGACATATCCAATCACAATAGGCTGCATGTGACAGGCAGTTGCCATATGGTGAACATGTTTTTCCACAGAGGAATATAAACAAATAACAATAGCCAGTTGCAGTAAATAATCTAAAGTAAACTCACTCCCATCTGCTGCACCAGGGCAGGGCAAGAGCCACATTCAAAGAACATTTTGAAAGTTTTGAAGAAGTGCAGGTCACAGGACTCACCTTGTGTTGCCTTCTTGGAGTTTTGTCACCAGCGCTCAGAATTCCTCTTGTTGACTCCATTCTTAGACCTTGTTCTGACATTGACTTCAGTACCCAACTTTATCTAATAGTCAAGTCATCTGGACAAAAACTAAATAGAGAAACATCAAAAAGCCACTGGCACTAAACAAAAAATGGATTTAACAGAATACATTCAGAGAGTGTTATGTCCAAACACCAAGGAATACATATTCTGCTCAGCACCACATGGGAGTTTTTCTAAAATAGACCCAATTGTAGAGAACAATACAAATCTTTACAGATTCAAAAGGTTTGAAATCGTTCTTTGCATCTGATCTGACCACAATGCAATAAACATTTAAATTGGCAGCAAACAAATCTCTCTTAAATACACAAACTCATGGAGATGATGGAACTCTTTTCTAAGTGGTGGACAGGTCAAACACAAAATCAAGAAAGAAATACAAACCTTCCCAGAACTAAAGGAAACGGAGAATACAGCCTACCACTACCCCTGGGGCACAGTGAAAACTGTCTTGCCAAGGAAATGTTTAGCTCTGAGTGCTTACATTTAAAAAATGAAAACAGGCACAAATAAATGTGTACTCCATGAGGCTGGAAAATCTAAAAGATGTGGATGATTTTCTAGATCCAGCCAAACAACCAAAATTAAACCAACAGAAAATTAACAATCTAAACAGACCCAAATGAGATTGGAACCATAGGAAAAAACCTTCTATCTAAGAAAAGTTCAGGGCCAGATGGATTCTCAGCAGAATTCTACAGGGAGGGCATTTAAAGATCTACAGCCTTTTCTTCTTAAACGCCTTTAAAAAGAGAAGTAAAGAAAAGAAACAGTAGAGCACTCCCAAACTCTCTCTAAAAAGCCAGCATTACTATAATACTCAAACCAGTTCACAGAGGGGTTAGTGGGGGGAAGGAAGGATATTACAGGCAACTATCACCAATGAACATAGACTCAAAAATTCTCAATAAAATAATTAAATATACTATAGATATATATCAAAATATCAAATTATAGAATATAGATGTATATCAAAAATATACACTGTGACAAAGTTGTTATTAGCTCTGAAATGCAGGGATGATTCAACATACATTATTCAATAAATGAACTAAACCTCATAAATGGAATTAAAGCAAAAAAAAATCTTAAAAAAAACCAACTTACCCTTATGATAAAAGTCTTAGAAAATGTAGAGTTATGGGGAACATACCTCAGTATAATAAAAGCTGTATTTGAGAAGTCCACAGCCAGTATCATCCTAAATAGAGAAAAGTGTGAAGCCATCTGACTCAGGTCAGGAAGAGACAGGTGTAGTTCCTATCCCCACTCCTACTCAACACTGTCCGTAAACTACTTAATGGGGCAGTAATGCAAGAGAAGGAAATGAACAAGAGTCACATAGGGAAAGAAGATGACAAAACTGTCCTTATTTGCAGTTGATCCTATTTGTAGAAGATAGAGGTAAAAAAATGTTACCAGAAAACATTTAGAAACAATGTCCTAATTCAGCAGTGTGGCAGGGTAAAGGACCAACTTCCAAAAATCAAGAGCTTTTCTATAAACCACCAGCAAACATTCAGAGAAGGAGATCATGGACCCAATCTCATCAACAGTCTCAAAGAAAATAAGGTTCTAGGAATAAACCTAGCCAAGGGAATGAAGGAACTCCACAATGAAAACTTGAAACTTCAGAAGAGACAGTAAGACATTAGAAAATGGAAAGACAGCGCATGTTCATGGATTGTAAAAATGACAATTCTACAAAAGCAGATTCAGTACAATCCCAATAAAATCTGCATCTCAATTTCTTCCAGAAATCCAAGAAAACTACCCTAAAATTCATATGGAGCCATAAAAGACCCCAATCACCAAAACAGTCCTAAGTGGGGGAAAACTGCCTGAAGAAAACTAAAACTGCTTTTCAGATTGTAGGATATATTACAAAGCCATAGGAATGAAAACGGTATGGTGTTGGCACAAACAGCTGTGTAGACCAATGGAACAAAAATAAAGACTCAAACCTGAGCACATGTAAGTTCATACACTTAATACCTGACAAAGACACTAATGTCATATGCCAGAAAAAAAAGAAGTGTCTTCAACTATTGTGGTGTAAAAACTGGATTTTCTCACGCAGAAGAATGAACTTAGATCCATATCTAACACCTTGTACCAAAATTGTCTCCAGTTGATCTCCTAGGTGGTGTATGTGTAGGAAAGGATTTTCTGAATAGGAGTCTGTTTGCCCAGGAATTAGGGCCAATAATTGACATTTGGATTCTCATGAAACTAAAAAGCTTCTATACAGCAAAAGTAACAATTGGTTGGGATGAAGAGGAAGCCCAGAGAATGGAAAAGAATCCTTGACAGCTAGACATCTTACAGAGGTTTACTTTACTGTTTATAACATACTACTACTACTACTACTACTACTACTAATAATAATAATAATAATAATAACACCAACAACCTAAAAACAAGTGACTTACTCAAAAAAAAAAAAAAAAAAAAAAAAAAAAAAAAAAAAAAAAAAGAGAGTTCTAAGAAGAAGCAAAATGAATGGATAAGACATATCTCAAAAATGCCCACCTTTGTGGCCCCTGGCATGAGTGCCCAGGTTCTGTTATGGGTGGCCAGGGATCTTCAGGACCCAGGGCCGGGCATACGGCAGTAACATCTAGGATGTTCGGGACGACAGGGCCAAAGTGGTGTTCGTGGACTGCTCTGGCAATCGTGTCCCTGTGAAGGGCAGAGTCGGGACAGTGGCCTTCATTTGACCCAGTTCCATGGAGTGGACTTGGAAGGGTCCTGTGAAGCATCCCTGGCATGTTCCACCTGAATCTTCTGCCTCCTCCTGAGGAGAGGAAGGAGGACATGTTGGACTGGCTCCACTGCTCCAGGAGAACTTGAGACTGGGCTGCCAGATCGTGCTGACCCCTGAGCTGGAAGGAGTCGAGTTTGCTCTTCCCAAGATCGCCAGAAACTTCTATGTGGATGGCCACATCCCCAAGCCCCACTGACAGAAGGACACTAGACTGACCGGGGCCATGGAACTGAAAAGAAAACCCATGCTTCCTACCCCAAAGCATGACTGCCCAGGAAAGAAAAAGTTGGACGCACAGTGTGAGACCAGAGTTTCCACTGGGGACAGCCAGTGTCTGAATCCTAGGGGGATGGGTCTCCATCTTGGGTGTGTCAGTTCACCAGGGAGAATCAGACTATAAATTAAGGATGGACTCAGACCAGAGCTGCAATGAAAACACACACATACACAAGAAATATCTCAGAAAATGTGTATGGTTCTTAGAAGTTATGCAGATGCAACAGAAGCAACTTCGAGATTTTGTCTTCAGTCAGAATCCAGAGATCTATAGCCAACAATAAGTGCTGGAGGGAAAAGGGAAAAGGGAGCCCTGTTCATGTCTGGTAAGATAGCACACTGGTGCAACCACTGTGGAAAACCCCCCAAAGCTAAAAATAGATGTACCATGTGGCCCAGCCCTACCTCTTCTCAGCAAATGCCCAAAGGACTCAACACCTTATTCCATAGACACTTGCTCAACAGTGTTCATTGTTCCCTAATAGGTAGGAAGTGGGGCATGTGCACTGGCCAGTACTCTGGAGCAGTAAAGTGAGACGAACTCATGAGCTTTGTGGGTCAGCAGATAGAACTAGGACAGATCATACTGAGTGAGGTAACCCAGACACAGAGAGACAATGTCACATCTCACTCACTCACAGCTCACTTCTACTCCCACATCTTCAGGTACGAATACATAGTCAGGTGTGAATTCCTAGCCTGCAGTAGCTGCAGAACCCAGGGAAGTACCAAGAGCTAGTTGCTGTGACAGGACTCGGGAGCAACAGGGAGGTGAAGAGCAGAGTGCAGTGATCTGGTGAGAAAAGTGGAGAAGGAGTTTCCGTGTGGGGTGGGAGAGGAGGGGATCTTGGCGCTGACAGAGCACGGGGGGGGGGGGGGGGAAGGGAGGAGGTTAGTGAAACAACATTGTGGATGTCTGAAAAAGTCACAGATTCATACCATTAATTAGTAACTTAAAAAAAAAAAAAACACATACACACACACAAATGAACACTCCCCCTAAACTCACAACACATAAATTAGTTCAGTGTATAAATATACATACATAATTTGAGTGAGCTTTTCTTATATGGGCTGATACTAAAGACCACCTAACAGAACCACAGTATGAGTCATGGGATGCTGTCTTTAGAGTTGTCGACCAGGGTTGCCTAAGCAGCTTGTAAAACAGCCTATTGCTGTTCCCTCGGTTAACTCCCAAGAGGTGGAAGATAAGTCCCTGTTGCTGAAGACAGTATGTGTCACAAACAGGGCCTAGAAGCCCCTGAGCTGCTACTGAGCTGAATGTCACCTCTCTGAGGACTAACTTTCATGGTGCAGAAGATGCCATGAAAAATCCAAAAGAGGAAAGCACCCAACAGTTCCATACAACTGTCATACCTGTGAACCATGTTCATGACCATTGTGGCACAATAACCCTACAAATGCAGTATAGGTACACATACCTTGGAGGTAACCAATGGCTCTCTAGTCAGACCAAAACTTTGTTGAGCAAGTGGGAGACTGTGTCTGGTACCAGAATCCTAGTTAACTACTCAGGGCTAGTAAAACCATGGTTGTTGAGGAGAATCTATAACTGTTAATTACTAAGCCACTATATTCCTAACAGTCTATAAACATTGGTCCTTAGTTTATGTTTAGTCTTCACCACTCATCAAAGAAGTTTTGTTTTCCAACAGATGGAGACTGCTACAGAAGACCACACTTAATCAGTACGCAGAGTTGTAGAGCCCAGTCCCCGTGAATACACAAAGAAAGCACTGTTGGACCTAAGGCTCAGGGAGCACTGAGAAAGAGAGAGTGGAAAGACAAAAAAGTAAGATCAGCAAGTTTGATGAGACATCGCATCTCTAGTAATTTAATAAGCTTCACCTGTAAAGTCTACACATAACATACAGACTCAGCAGCTTATATTTGGAACTGTGTGTGTGTATTAGAACACACACACACACACATAGATATATACACATACATGCAAAAAGGATTGATGAAAGATAGGTGTATGTGGGAGGGAAGAATGGAAAGGAAGGGAGAAGTATTCACAGTAATTTTAAACATTAGTTGAAGTTTAAAAAGGATAACATAATAGATATTCACAGTAGAATTCTAGCCATTGAAAAGGAAGAACATCCTGTTATTTTTGATAATATGATGAGTATGAAAATGTTATATTAAGTAAAATAAACTCAGAGAAAATGGATAGAAAGCATATCTTCTTATTTGTCAATAAGAATCTAAAATTTGAACTAATAAAAATAGTAAGTAGATTGTAGATACCAGAGTTTAGGGATATCAAGCAAATGCTGGCTAAAAAAAAAATAGAAACACAATTGCGAATTGTGGAAGACTCAGGACAGAACAACAGAATTCTTTGGACTCAAGTAGAACAACTTTGAACATACATATTGGGTTTGCTGAGAAGATATGGGTATGAACTATCCATTGGATACCAGATCACTGTGAACTTTACGATTGTGACATTTGTTACACTTTAAAAACTCTTAATGCTCAGAGGGTCATTCTTGGGTCTTGGTGAAGTGACACACAATTGGGGAAATTACCTATAAAAGGATTAAAAATAAGAAACTGCACACAGGGGCTAGAGACATGACTGTGGTTAAGAGCACTGACTGCTCTTCCAGAGGTCCTGAGTTCAAATCTCAGCAACCACATGGTGGCCCACAACCATATGTAATGAGATCTGATGCCCTCTTCTGATGTGTCTGGAGACAGCTACAGTGTACTCATATATAATAAAGAAATAAATGAATGAAACTGCATACAGGTATGGGGAAATAAATATAATAAGCTAGTGATAATTGATATAACACTATATATTAGAATATATAATTAAAGTATGATTGAGATTATACTTTTAATGGCTATAAAATGTCATGAAAATATGTTGGGTAAAAAATAAAATAGGCATCAATACACAGTATTAAGTTAAAATGTGAATATCCCTGTAGTGTGAAGTGTCAGTGTGGGCCTGTAGTACAAGTGAGCATCCCCTAGATTCCTGAGCTGTGGCACAGAGACAGTGAAGTGTGTAGTTCCAGTCAGCTCACAAGTAACTTTACACTCTTGTTGACATTAAGTGGACATTAACAAAGATGATAAAGAATTTTTGTCTAAGGTTTCATTTCTATACCATTGGTATATGAACATTATACATCCTTTATGAGTTAGAAGGAGGCATTTGCTTTCTTTTTGTACCGTGGGCATGTTAAAGTTGGAAGATTGATTAGCGCTTGTTTGTCATTGCATTATGTGTCCTTTTTAAGCTATTCAGTTTATTAATAACATTGATTAACTTTGTGGGATTTGCTAAATCAGGTTGAGCTAAATGTGTGTAAGGTAGCCGTTAAAGTAGTTATTTGAAATTAAGCTGGTGTATAAACCAGTTTTCCTTGGGAAGATGTTTAAAACCTCAGGGAAATTCCCAAACTACTGCTATTTTCTTGACCTTAGTAACATTAGAAGAAGTTGAAAGCAAAACACTTATTTTTAAAAGTGCTTATGGTTGAAAATATGAACTATTTCTTAAAGGAAAATAAAATTGATTTTTCTTCAGTCGATTTAACATAAGTAACGGAAAAAATGACCGTTCATGCAGCTAACTCAATTTTGTCGTCCGTTTCTTGTTTATTCAGAGACCAGAAATGAAAGATGAACTTTCTTGCCTCTTTATGTTTCCAAACAACTGGTCACTTCTAGCGTCTTGTTCTAATAATAGAGTGTTCTGGTTTAGAGGGTGATGATATCTTTAGTCATAGATGATTACTCCATTTGTTTCTGACAAGTTATATGTGCCTGAATGATATTTTGAAATGTAGAAAATATGTTCTTAGATTGCTTTGAGGTATGCCCTAGTGTGTGTCACTCAGGGAGTGCTGGAGAGGGTGTCTGCCGGCTTGTCCTGTTTTCTGTTCTAAGACAAAAGCTGAGCGGGAGACAGTGGGACCTTATAAGAGCAAGTAATTGACTTTTTTCCTAAAAGTTTGCAAACTGTTTTTCAAGGTCATCAAAGCTAATTGCTTGACTGCTGACGAGTCACGCTGGGAAAGCTGGGCACGTTACCTCACCTGTGTGCCTTGGTTTCCTCCTTGCTGTCTGGGGATGACCTAATATTTATTTACTTTACATTGTATAAGGAAGAATGCTTAGCATTTACATTAAGTAAAATGAATTACTTACTGACCTACAGCAGTTTTGTAGAACTCTACTTCTACTGCTATTTCATTTAAGGGTATAATACAATTTAAGTCAAACATTATTTAAACTTTAAGCCTCACTTTCTACCCAGTGTCATCCCTGCCAAAGGGTAAGATCAGTAACTGTCACTAGCTCCCCAACACTTTCTCCTCTTCTGCTCACCACCTGAAGATGCTTTATGATTCAAGCTAGCACACTGAGCAGGTGAAGTAGTATTCAAAATGAGTTGTTCTGCACAGGCACACAGACAAGGATAAACTAACTGTTGCGGCTTCTTTTTATTCCCCAAGCTTGTGACTGGTCTTCAGTCCCGCTAGTTAGGTGTGATAATGCATCACTTCTGTTGTCCCTGTGGGCCATCTCCACATGCAGGACTCTGTCCCTCACACCAGCTATAATGTATGTATGCATTTGTGCAATGTTTTCATTTTAGTCACAGAAACAGCAAGATGTAAATGAGGCCACCTTCTATCTGTCCGACCTGGGAAAGTCCCAGTGGGTCAAGTGAACAGAGTTCCTCCGTGGCTCCTCCTTTGCTAGAGTTGTCGCTTCCGGCTTAATAGAAATGTCTAACAAACCAGAGAAGGGCGGACGGGGCTTTTTGAAAGGCTTTGCTCAACTCTCAGTGCTCCCCTTACATGTTAGTTTTGTGCTTTGTCATCTGCTTTTCACCTTGGATTTTTCACCACACACTTGTTTGTCAATTGTGAGTGTCATTGCAGACACTCTGACAAAGAGGATTTCAGTGTTGCTTCATTTGACTTTAGACACTTGGGACTGTAAGATCCAGTTTTGTTCTTTGAAATTAGTTCATACTGTTGTGGTGGAAATTTTATTCTAGGATCAGTGCAATTCCACTACACTTTTTTTCTGGCTTACAAAATAGTGATATTGAAATACATGAAGTTCCATTTATAAATCAGCAGAACACCCTGCCTCAGTAAAGAAATCACACTTGGGGCTCATTGATAAAAACTTAATACTTTAGTCAGAAAGTAAGTATTGAGGAGAAGGTAAACATGTTTATAACTTTGAAGTAAATATCTATTGTCAAGTATAGAATCTAATAATTTAAAAATACAATTTATTAAAACATTGACAATTCTAGTGATTTAATAATTTTGATGATCCGTCTTAACAGTATTCTGTTTTTAACTGTCATTTTTTTAAGCAGTACATTTATTACTCTGGGCTGGCCTTGTGAGCTTCAGGGAAGCACCTACATCAATACTGCTACATATGCATTCATAAATCATTCACAGCGCACTCCGTGGTAATTTTAACACACAGAGAACCCAAAGGACCTTCTATTTCTTGTAATTGTGACAGTGGTTGGTAATAGTTGTCTAGAGCACACTCCAGCATTGTGAAGAGTTCCTAGATACCTAGAGAACACTGATTGTTGTGCCGTCCTTTTAGTCTGTTAAAACGGGAACTACCTTTCCTTGGCTGCTCCTGAGAGCACATGACAGCTCTGCTGATGTTCACTTTTCTTCCGGGGATACCGTAATAATTTAAGTGAAGTGGTAGTGTGCTGTGCACATCACCACTGCCTTCCTGCTGCTGCCGTGGCTAGAGGAAACTGTAGCTAGAGAGATAGAGGCAGAGAGTGTACATGGCAGTTAAGAATAATGAAGCTGGGGGATGGAGAGATGGCTCAGAGGTTAAGAGCACTTGTCTGCTCTTGCAGAGGTCTTGACTTTAATTCCCCCCAACCACTTGGCTCACAACCATCTATAATGAGATCTGACACCCTCTTCTGGCATGCAGACATACCTGCAGGCAGAAAGCTCTATAGTAAAAATAAATCCTAAAAAAAAAAAAAAAAAAAAAAAAAGAAAGAAAGCTGAAGCTATGATACTATGGTGGGTCCCAAGTACAGGTTTCTCTGTAGCTACCTCTTTATGTATAGAAAGACAGCGGAAACATATGCTCCTGGTACTAACAAACCTGAAGTGTTTCTTATTGCCAGTCCAGAGAGTCAATTGTAAGAATGCCAGCTAATGACATTACTTGTTCTAAGCTACTTATGTGCATTATTATTAATGACCAGTTATTTGATGTTACATCTTGGATGATTTTGATTGGCAATTTCAGATAGCTACACTCCTTTACTCATCTGTCACTCTTTACTGATACGAGGAAGGTATAAGTGACCCAGAACACGGCTGGCAAAGTGCATCATAAATCTCACATAGTTTTACTTTAGATGCAAACTAGATGTTGTCATTTTAAGTCTCGATTTCATCATCTGGAAGTTGAAAAGTTCCAGTGGGCAGATTGGTTGACACAGGTAGGCGGTTATTTCTATCAGAAAGTGGTATTTTATTCAAAAGTTTTTAATTTCCCCCTTTCATTTTGTGATTTTTCTTTGGCGTATTTTAATGATTTCATGATTCTTTATATATATATATATATATATATATATATATATATATATATATATATATATATATATATTTGCATCAAATAAAACGACATAAGGACTTTTCTGGCTGCCTTTTTTTTCTTTTTGGAATAATTGAGTTAGTACTCAACACAAGTTATTGTGCTGGAACTTTAGCTCTTTGCTTCCAGCTTCTAACCTGAGCTATGATGAAGATTCAGGAATTAAAACCAAAGCAAGTCTAAATTTAAAAACATTGTAAAGCAAGCACCTTTGTGTCTTGGAACTACTTGTAGAACAAGATGAAGAGAAGCAAACAGAGACAAGTCCATGTGGGGATGAGTCTGCACACTGCTTCACCGTCTGGCTGGCTTCCTTCCTTCCTTCCTTCCTTCCTTCCTTCCTTCCTTCCTTCCTTCCTTCCTTATTAGATACTCTCTGTATTTCCATTTGAAATGTTATTCCCTTTGCCCACCCTGCTCCCATCTTCCCTCCCTCTCTACTTGTCTTCACGAAGGCCCACCCACTCCTAATCCTCCTCTCTACTCCATTGCCTTGGTATTCTGCTACCTTGGAAGAACATGCCCTCTCTGGAACAAAGGCCTCTTATCACATTGATACATACTCAACTTAGCTACATACTCAACTGAAGCCATAGATCTCTCAATGTGTGCTCAATGGTTGGAGTTTTAGTCCGTGAGAGCTGTGGAGAGTTTGGTTGGTTGATAATGTTGTTCTTCCCATGAGGTTGCTCAAAAAATAAGGAAGGCCAGAATGTGGATGCCTCAGACCTTCTTATAAGGGAGAACAAAACACTTACAATACAAGGTCAAATACAAGGTCAAATAGAGGAACAGGGATTGAAGAAAAGATCATTCAGAGGCTGCCTCACCCAGGATTCCACCCCATATGCAGCCACCAAACTCAAGCACTATTGCTGATGCCAAGTAGTGCTTACTGTCAGGAACCAGATATGGATGCCTCCTCAGAGGCTCTTCCAGAGTCATACCGAGAAGGCTTGCAGCTAACCATCAGACTGAACACAGGGACCCCAATGAAAGAGCTAGACAAAGAACTGAAGGAGCTGAAAGGGTCTGCAACCTCATGGGAAGAACATTATTAACCAATCAAACCCTCCAGAACTCCCAGGGACTAAAACACCAACCAATGAGCACCCATTGAGAGACCCATGGTTCCAGGTGCATATGCAGCAGAGGATAGCATTTTTTGGCAACGATGGGAGGAGAGGCCTTTGGTCCAGCGAAGGCTCATTTTCTCAGTGTAGGGGAATGCCAAGGCGCTGAGGTGGAGAGGGTGGTTGGGAGAGGGAGCACCTTCATGGAAACAAGGGGAGGGAGAGTGAGATGGGAATTGGGAGAAAGGGGATGACATTTGAAATGTAAATACAGAGAATATCCAATAAAAAAAGAGAAAGATTAAAAATAATTTGAAAAAGAAAACATACATTCATTCATACATACATACATACATACGTACATACATACATACACACATACGTACATACATACATACACACACACACACACACACACACACACACACACACACACATATATATATAGAGCACCTGTTTAGAAATAGTTCTTTGGGGCGATTCCAAACCTCCTTTTTCTTAGTCCAGTCTACTAGCAAACACCACACATGAATCAGCAGGGGCAGTTCAATCTAGAAGAAGCCTTTGAGGCTCGCCAACCGGGCCCAAGTCTGTTGAAGTGGCAAGAAGCTGCCGGATCATCACAAGAAGTTCTTTAGTGAATTTCTCTCTATGAAATCATCACATGTGCAGCTCAGCAACATACAGTAAGACGAACCAATACATGCGTGTTGTCAGCAAAGATGAGCAAAGTGGAGCATGTGAAACAATGCGCCCTCACTGTGGAGTCATATTCATACTCTTTCTAAATATCTTGTACTTTCACAAAACATCCTTTAACCTGTCTGCCCTGGGAAAACATCATTATAACTTCAGTCTCCAGAGAAACCAGAAATTTCTGCCTTACTAACATGTGATTTACAAGCCTTCCAATTTCACCCTGATGCTCCCAGTGCCATGATGTAATGGGAAGGATTTGCCTAATGTCATGAATGTGACGTATTGATCCTTTGATTACTACGTATACCATTGCCATGCTTGAACTAAAGTGCTGAGCAGAAGGGGTCTCTGTGCACTGCTCTGGGGCAGCTCTTAGACCTGGTCAGGTGTGGACCTTCCCTGTCCTTCAGGTCATTTAGACTCTCTGTTTTCTCCTTTTTATTGCCAGCCATCCAACTTTCTTATTTTGTGGGGTTTGTGCCGCAGTCTCATTTCTTTCCTCATGACGCCTTCCTCCAGCCCTCTCTGCCTGTACTCTCGTACTTGAGCTTGGCTTCCATCTTCACAGGCTTCTGAAGTGCGGCCATGTGCATGATATTTGAAGTTCCAATAACAAAGTCATTAGTAAGGCAGCCAGTCTTAACCTTGATTTTATTCCCCAGGATTATAACTGATTGCTTACTTCTAATAAATCTAATATTGGTAAAGTCTTTAAAGTTTTAGAAACTAATTGTCAATAAATATTTATTTGTTTGGGTTATGAAGCCACCCTGTGTCTCCTTGTTTCATTCACTATAATCATCTTGTACAATATGGCCAGACCCCCCCTTCCATCCCTCTCTCCCTGTGTATATATTTTGATCCTCCTACCTGGGCCTCCACTTGTGCCCCTACTCTTTTTTTTTTTTTTTTTCTTTCCTTTTCCTTTATCTTTTCTTGGTCTTAAGGGAAATTGAAGTCATTGGAGACGCCTTTGTAGTCCTCACATACCATGTTTCATAGGTAATGTTTGAGTTTCTCATTTTATATTTAAATGCAGACCTAGCCTACCAAGCATCCACCAATTTTGGTCTTTCAATGTGAATGGCTACAAGTTACTTTCTTTTGAACAATGCAGTATTAAGCTGAAAAGTGGTTACTAAATTCTACATTGTGACTTAGGGTTTCTTTTAAATGTCCAGCCTGAAAATGG
This sequence comes from Micromys minutus, assembly GCF_963924665.1. NCBI lineage: Eukaryota > Metazoa > Chordata > Mammalia > Rodentia > Muridae > Micromys > Micromys minutus. The sequence continues at coordinate 50,800,490 of NC_137954.1, read as the reverse complement.
AGTGAAGCTTCTGGAGATGCTGGTGAAAAGGCTCTGTATACTCAAATCCTTTGGGATTCATATAACCCAAGACTACCAGTGAATTAAAAGGGAAGCAAGTTTAATTAAAGTGTCAGTTTCTCTGGATGTAATTACCTGTTTTAGACTATGTGGAATTATTTCTGGTAGCTTTTAATGAAACATTGGAGTACCCTGCTACAATGTTTCCTAGCAAGCTAATAAATGTGATGAATCTGACAAGGCTGTGTGGACTTTTGACTAAAAATGCCAAGCCTATAGAGATGCTGGGTCTGTGTCTGTGATAGTGTACTAGGGGTTAGTATCCTGCAGTCAACTGTGTACTATTAGAGTTCTACTAGTGTTGACCAAAATGCTCATCAGGAAGGCCATGTGAGCGAACACCAGTCAGGGATTGCCTCATAAAAATGGTGAGCCTTAGTGTGTCAAGTATTTTTCTAAAGTGTCTTGCATGGGTGGCATGTGAGCCAGGCGTACCTGTTAACTTTGCTATGGGCTGTAAATATTAGTCAGTGACAGGCACTGGTTGCCTGGTGCACCTGGCCCACCTCGCAGCAGGTGGACCTGGATGTGGCTTTCCAGGAGTTGAAGAGTCAGCCAAGGTCAGGCATTTTATTACCTGTAGTTTAGCCTGGTGTTGCACTGTCCTGCTGTGGGTTAGTTCTACAGGCTGCTTTAGGACTTTTACAAGTCTGTAACATAGTTTGGATTTCCTGACATCTTTCTCCCCATTGTCCACTTATGCAGAGTTGCTTAAACCTTTGAGATGAGCACTTGTCTTCCTTGAAATGAGGGACTAAACTGGTACAAACATCTGGGTCCTTCCTTCCTTCCTTCCTTCCTTCCTTCCTTCCTTCCTTCCTTCCTTCCTTCCTTCTTTCCTTCCTTCCTTCCTTCCTTCCTTCTTTCCTTCCTTCTTTTTTCCTCCCCTCCCCTTCCCTTCCCTCCCCCTCCCTCCTTTTATTTCTTATTTTGTAGCTTCTTAAAATGTATATGCTCAATAACTTCCTTTTGAAAATGATTTATTTTGATAAAATATTTTTAGGAATTTGTCTTTTTAACCATTTAAAATACATATTTCTTTGGCATTAAGTACATTCATTTAATGTATCCAGCCCCGGCCTCTCTTCAAACATAAACTTCCTCTGTAGCCTAAGTGCAGTGGTGATAAACAACCACAAAAGAATGAAAGGGTGTTGTCTACCTCACCGTCTACAAGGTCTGGAGTAGAAGTTCGTCTTCTGTGTAAGTGGAGCTGCTTCTCTTGCCAGAGCTTGGTTCAGTTGAATGTGCTCATTGGCTGGAATGAGCTCTTAGCAGGAGAGGACTGGTATCCCTGCTTTCCTGCTGGCCATTGAGGGGAGCTGATCTCAGCTGGAGACTGACATTACCACTGACCCCCCTCCCCAAAGGACAGCAGCTGTCTCCCTCTCTCTATCTCACCCTCTCTCCTCAGGATCCTTAGTACATGCTCAGTCTGCCTAGTATGAATTACTGGGCCTCTGCTGAGGATCAGGGGCGGTGATTACAGCTGCAAACCCCGCCCCTTGCACTATAAGGAGAATCCCTTTCTGTTGGCAGGTCCTGCCTGTCCATGAGAGCAAGGGAATTTACCAGGCGTTGGGGATAGAATTGTGCTATGTGCCTGTTTGTTTCTGAGAATGCCTCAGACCGTGAGGGGATGGGACCAGATCCTCTTTGATGTCCATGGAGTTGTACCAACCATCACTGCGCTGCCCCCTTAAAGAACAAGAAGCAGTTTATGTAAGACAGTACCGCGACTCTGATTTTATGGAAAGCTCGTGGTGTTCACTTGTCATGAGGGCACTGTTTCTTCACCACGGCCTGGCACCTGCTCCCAGCCCTGCTGAAGCCTGTGCTGATCCCACTCACCACCTGGGCGGTGTCAGGTACTGGGCGGGTGCAAGCTGCCGGAGTAGAGTCTGAGCCCTTTGGATTCTCACAGAATCTCAAATACTTGTATTTTATATTGGTTTTGTTTGTTTGTTTTTCTTTTTAGTTCCCTGAGGGGCTTGCAAATATGTTGTTTGTTTTGTTTCCTTTCTAGTGTAACTCGCAGAGAGATAAGAATCAATGATCCCGGAGTCTGGACTTTCCACTGGGCTCTGTGAATGGTGTGTTGGTTGCTGTGGTTATAGTCAGGAGTTCCTAGGAGATAGGGACACTGGAGAAACTAGATGACTGACTGGCCGCTGACAAGAGATGTTTACGAAGCCTAAAGGGCTTTTGTTGTTATTGATGTTCTACGTTTATTTTCCAGGGTCTCAGTAAGTAGTCTTTGCTGGTCTGGGCTCACAGAGGTTGCCTGCCTCTGCATCTCCAGTGCTGGGATTAAACCACTCTGTTCACACCATCCTGGCCCAGTCTGTTTTTAACAAGTGTGTGGATCTTCTCTTGCATTGTGCTCCAGTTAGTGACACACTTGGCTTCTGCCGAGTATACTAACAACCATCAGAACTCCTTTCTTGCCTGGTCTTACCTGCTTTCTGGAGTTTTGGTTTTCCTGGATCTGGTACTGTGCTGGATTTGGTGTGATTGAACATCTGTCCTGATAGGCAGAGCACAGACAATGCTTCTGAAGAGTCTCAGTCTACAGATTAGACAGTACAGCATGGCACAGCATGCTTCAGTAGAGAGCCATAGTGTCTCAACCTCTGCCTTGTGGTCTGAGATCAGAGCGAGTTTGAGAAGCTGCAGACTTGACTCCTCTCCAACTCTTTGATGATCTTTCATTCTCTAGTGCTGTGGCCAAGAAGGTAGCCACCACCTGCACACAGATGTAAAATCAAATAGAAATGAATTGGAGACTTGCCACTCTGGCCATGTTTGGTTTGCTCCACAGTTGACCATGCCCAGGTCTTACCATGGATTTTATTGTCTACTTCTTGGGGGATTTAAGCTGAGGTGTCTTAGGTGAGAGTTGTCTGCTCTGGGGCCTTTGGAAGTTGGATCAAATCTACAGTTCTGCTTCCCATAGGGAACCTTCCCCAAGGATGGGTTTGATGGTGGCCTGGAGAAGGTATCTGGTCTTCGCAGGGCTCCTGGGGGTCACTATCAATGTAGTGTCCTAGTTTCTAAGTGATGCTGTAACAACCTTTCACAGGCTTAGGTGACACTGCAGGAACTCACTGTCCCACTGCTTTTGAGTGAGGTCTTCCAGGGCAGAGTCAAGGTCTGAGCTAGATTGTGCTTTTCCAGGAGTGCTTAGGGACAGGGTCTGGGTTTTCTTTGTTTGTCCTTTAGATATTTGACAGAACTAATTCCTTTAAGCGTGTAGGTTTGCATCCTTATTTCTGACTGACTGTTAGCTGCAGAGCCTCACAGTCTGTGGCTCCTGGCTCCTCCCTCCCCATTCCACCGTTGTGGAGAGGTGGTTGGCTCTCTGATGACTGAGATGAGGTGGAGGTTCTGTCACATCAGGACCAGTCTCTACCAGGGCTGTGGCATACAAGGTAGCATATTAAGGCATACACACGTTTGCATGGTGGAACACTGTATTTAGTGTATGCTTCCAGATTAATTCTTTTGTCTGTTACTAAGTAAAAATTGCTTACATGGAAATAAGCCTTATTTGAAGAGGGTAATTAACATCATCTTTGCATAAGTGTCAGTAATTTACCTTTGGAGAATAAACGTAGGCATCTTCAGAAAAGGAATGAAAGAAATGAGGAAGGGTTGGGTGATAGAATAAATCGTGCCTCTAATGGACCCATTTGGAGAATACAAATAGAATATCAATACGGCATTTGCTTCAGAGATTAAAATGAGAAAACGTGTGCAAAGCTCACATTTCAGTTTGAAGATAAATACCTGAAATTGAGCCCCGTTGGACGTGCCAGCTGCAGGTGACTTTCTGTGTCCTCTCTGCTCACTGCACATCGCCACTGCTTCACTTTCACGGTGCTCCAGGAAAACAGGGTTCTGTGTCTGCTGTCCACTCAGAGACTCATCATATATCTCCACATTCATTTGAAATTTTCTGTGTAAAATCCTTCGATAATATTTAATCAAGACTAGACTAGCTCATGTGCATTAAATGCTGTATAGCGGTGCTGTTCTCCTGGATGGTAGATGGTGGGGCACGTTTTAGATTTAAATGCTGTATAGCGGTGCTGTTCTCCTGGATGGTAGATGGTGGGGCACGTTTTAGATTTAAGTTGGCACTTACTCTTTTTTTAATCTTTTTTTTATGTCATTAGCTCAGAAACCTGTCCAGCTTAGACCTCCGTCATATCACTGAACTGGACAACGAAACTGTGATGGAAATTGTCAAGAGGTGCAAAAATCTCAGCTCTCTGAATCTCTGTCTGAACTGGATCATAAACGACAGGTAACAATCGTAATGTCTGAGACGTGTGTCGGGGAAACACATAGCAGCCCCAAGAGCTGCCGCACTAGAGCAAGTCCACATTCCTGTGTCAGGGACGGCAGGCGAAGGACGGTCAGGCTGACTTCAGGGCGGTGCTGCTCACAGATGCCCGGCATTTTTCATGTTCATCACTACTGGTGTGTGTTTGAACAACGACAACATGTAGCATTTTAGTCTCTCCTTGTTACTTCTGAAGCTTCTATTGTTTGTCTTTTTTATGGTCTTGAGATTTCTTGTGGTTGATTGTTTACCTTATCAGTGATTATGAGGAAGCACCTCAAGCACTTAGACCTTTCCTTAATGATGATGATCTCATTTCTTACAAATCTGTGTTTTAAATAGACTCACGTGATTAGCAGTTTAATCATAATATAAAATATATAAAATGGGAAACATTTTCAAGTAATCATAAACCCAGTTTTTTCTCTGAAATCTTACATTGAGTTAGAAAAAGATGCAGTGTACCTCTTGTGAGTAACTTTCATAACACAGGCAAGTGTACAGTGTCCCCAGCTGCCTAGGGCGTGAGGGCGGGAGGACCTGCGCCTGGCACTGCGGAGCAGGCAGGCAGCTGAGTACGGGCCTGAGACGGGGGCCTGGCCCACCAACTTTTCTTAACTGTTTTAAACACAGGCCATTACAGAGAACTCACTTTCTAAAGAAAGCATACTGCTCCATCTAAAGTTAATGACTGTTTAAATAGAAATATTTTAAATGGATGAAATAATATTTTAAGCTTAACCTAGTAATGATTTAGTCTGAAGACTCCCCCCTCCTCTTATATTTTAAATTTCTTTTTATGTTCTGAAAACTGGTATAGATTCCATTTTTGTCAGTTATAATTAGTTGTATTGAACAATAGTTTGTCTTAAATTATTCAAGTTATATGATCATCTTTATGTAACTCTTAGTAAAATTTTTGTAGTAATTTTTTATCATTATTTTCAAATTTTAACCAATCTATAAAATTTACAATTGAATATATTTATGGTGTCTCGAGTAAAGCTTCAATGCATATTTAAATGATGTCATATCTAAATTAGGCTAAACAAATGTCTCCGGAAGCATTTATCCATTTGTGATTTCTTTTAGAAAGGCAAAAAAAAAAAAAAAACCAACGTTTAAAATCCACTCTTCTTGTTACTTAAAAGCATACAGTATGATATCATTGTCTGTAGTCAGAGTCTTGAACATCTTACTCCTGTCTAAGGTATGGCCAACTACCGTGACTCTCAGTCTCCAGAAGGCCAATTCTTACATCTTTCTCGAATGACAGAGTTCATGTCTTACTTGCCAGCAAATGTGGTGAGCACAGATGTCCTTTGACTTCCTGATCACTGGGTAGATGTCCAGTAGTAGGCCTGCTGTAGTCCCTTATGAAGTCTGTCAGGACCATCCATACTGCTTGCTGTATTGGAGTACTGACATTTGCACTGTCTGCACAGAGGTCTGTGTTTCTGTGAGTTATGAGCAGTTGTCTTAAAGGCACTCTTACTAAGTGTGTAGCATGGGGACTAACTTTGTATCTGACTGTAGCTAGTCTCTGCTACTTATGGGTTCTTCTTTTTCCCATCCCCATCCCCCCCCCAACCCCCTCCCACCTGTACCAAGGAGATGGAGATCCTTAAACCTAATTTCTTTCTTTTTGTTTCTTCTTTGCTTGTAGCTGGTGTTTGCTTCTTTGTGGGTTCTTCTTTTTGCCAACCTTTATCTCATGGTCTCACTCCATTCAAAAGAATATAGGGGAGTGTTAGAGATCCCTGAATCTGACTTTCTTCTTTGAAAGAACTACTAACAAACTACAACTAGCCCAGTGAATGAGTAGCAACCACTGTCTTAGTCAGGGTTTCTATTCCTGCACAAGCATCATGACCAAGAAGCAAGTTGGCGAGGAAAGAGTTTACTCAGCTTACACTTCCACGTTGCTGTTCATCACCAAAGGAAGTCAGGACTGGAACCCAAGCAGGTCAGGAAGCAGGAGCTGATGCAGTGGCCATGGAGGGATGTCACTTACTGGCTTTCCTCCCCTGGCTTGCTCAACTTGCTTTCTTATAGAACCCTGGTCCACCAGCCCAGGAATGGCACCACCCACAATACCCCCCCCCCCCCACTAGTTGAGAAAATGCCTTACAGCTGGATCCTATGGGAGCATTTCTTCAACAGAGGCTCCTTTCTCTGTGGTAACTGCAGCTTGTGTCAAGTTGACACAAAACTAGCCAGTACAACCACCTAGCCTGCCTCTTGGGGCCCTAGCACTTATAGACCCTCTGAAAGGGTCCCATAACTCTGAATGTCACACAATCACAGAAACTATGTGCAGCTGGAAAACCATGCCTCTGCTAGAGCATGAGAGGAATCCTAGGCACCTGCCGGGACATCCTGAAGCAGCCCCATGTCCCCACACTTGGGACTAAAACAAGAACATATTCTCATAATACTTCTGTGTTTTTTAAATACACCCAAATCCCAGGACTCTCACTATACCCCACTGAAAGAGAACTTTCAGTCCTGTCTAGTGCTGAAGTAGGAGGCAGAGTTCAGATGGTTGGTTGTCATTGTGCTGGACAAGTAGTGATCGTAACATGGTTACCATCTTCTTACAAAGGCCTGCTGTCTGTTATGAATGTCAGGCTGTCTGGTTTTGCTGTTGAGGCACATGTATTCTGGTTACTTACCTGTCATTACACATACAGTCTATAAACATTTCTCCCATTCTATGAATTTCTCTTCCCTCTTGTGTTTCCTTTGCTATGTGGAAGCCTTGGTCTTCTTGGTCTAACTCTGCCTGTTTCCAGCATTTTTGGAGTCTGCCGAGTACTTCCTAAGGTGATGTCATGAGGAACTTTCTGTTTTCTTTTTGGTGTTTCATGTTTTTTTTTTTTTCTCTCTTACAGTTTTATTGAATCAGATGTCTTGAAAAATGTAGTTATTTTTTTCAAATTTTCTTTAAAAGTCCTTTGACCTTTTGCAATTAAAATTTGTTAAAATGTATTTACTGTTTTTGGTAATATTTACTTTAAAGAGTAGCAGCTATTCCCAATCAGGTGAAGGCCTAAGCATTTGAAAAAGAAAGGCATAACTTGGACATCTGTGTAACCAAAATGTCATTTTAGTTTCTGAGTCCAGCTCCCTAGATGTCCCATACAAAAGGCAGTATGTAAATCCGCTAGCTGCCTGGTGGGAAAGACACCCCTTGGGTCAAGTCCCTGCAGCAGTGTCAACAGGAGCAGGTGTGAGTCATCAGCTTGTCACTAGGCTGATCTGAACTTCAAAGGAGGGCATGTTGCTGTCCCAATTTTTAAGTATACAAGCCGGCAGTTCAATTCTGTTAACCCCTGGGGAATGGGCATCGCTCCCAACAATATTCAAGGAAAATTGATTGATATCAGTTTAAAAATTAAATTTAATGATTTTTAAAATTTTCTTTAAAAGTCTAATAGACTTTTAAAAATTATATAGAATCAAAATTTGTTAAGATATATTAATTGTTTTTGGTAAAGTTGCTTTACAAAGTCAATCAAATATGTAAAGAAAATTGAATGATGTCAATTAAAGTATCTTCACAATCAGCATTGTATTTTACAGACAAGTATATGACAACAGTCTTTATTAGCTTTTTATGGTAAGTAATACAGTATAGTATATAAACATCTTGTATCTCTAACTGCTTAATATTTAGACAAGTTTTTAGAAATATATTAAAATAAAAGGGAGAACAGTCATTCTCCAACCGTGTGGTCATATTCTAGTTTTCTTTGCACATGACCTAAGAGTCATATATACCTAGAGAATCAGAAATCTAATCAGAAATCAGAAGCTGCTGCAACTGGTAAATAATATGAAATCTGTGTATAACTTGTGGATTGTCTTCTAAATGAACACTTTGTGTTTAAAACAAATGTGCTTAGTGATTTTAATCTTCTCGCTCTTTAAACGCTCACTTAGCCCCTGCCAGGGGACTCACGATGGGAAGTGAAAGGGCCCTTTGCCCTTTCTTTTTCTGGCTTTGTGGACTCAACTTCTAGGTCTCTACAATTTTTTTGGTTCTTATCTGTAATGGTTATTTAATGCTTGATTCTAAATATAATAAGTACCAAGGAGATTTATTTCCAAGGAATGAAAGTGTATTTTTATGTTTTTAATGGAAAAGTTTGGATTAATTGAGAAAACATGCATTTTAATGAGTCTAGCAGCAGAGTTATGGAGATCAGACTCTTTTAGTTTTAATTACAAGACTTGCACTTACCCTGTGTACTGCAATAGAAGTTTCAGACATTAAAACCCACTTTGCACTATCATCTAAATTACTCATCTCATTGTTCCTGCCGTACTGTATCACTAAGCTAAGTAATATTTGTAATTATATTGGTATAAATCTAGGACTTCCCATCAGACTTAATTATGACTTCAGCACTTAGCAGAGATGGGTTAGTAACCTTTCATAGAGAAAGCTCTGGAATGCGCTAATGCATTTAGCCTATTAATTAGCTTTGGTTTTACGTTTGCTCATTAGTCCTGTCCTTCTGTAAATCAGAAAGCAGTGCTAAGTACTGTGTCTCAGAATGTGGAGCACTGAGTTCCTGCTACTGTGGGGTTGGTCTTCTTGGGGACATAAGATGTAAAGATGGTCAGATAGAGGGGAGGAACATAGCTCAAGCTCACTGTCCAGGTAATTGGCAGTTGTGTTATCAGTTCAGAGTAAAGCCAAATTATTCCTGTGATCATTTGTTTGACTTTTTTGACTTTCAGATGGATGTGTTTTCTGTAATTACTACTATGGAAACTTGGTGGGGACAAACAAGAAAACATTAATGGGTCATGAGTCAGTTTTCTATTTCTTAGAATGGAATTAATTTGCTCTTAATATATGGAAAATTCTTAGATTTGTGTTTATGGTAAGATATCTGGGGGTTTTTGTTTGGTTTGTTTTTTTTGTCAGGAACAGCAAGCAGTTCTCAACCTGTGGGTTATGATCCTTCTGGGAGGTTGCATATCAGATATTCTGCATATCGAATATTTACATCATGATATATGTAGCAGAATTGCATTTATGTAATGGCAATGAATAATTGCATGGATGAGGGTCACCACAACATGAGGGGCTGTATTAGAGTCATATCATTACGGAGATTGAGACACGCTGGTCTAGAACTTTTTATTTTGTGTATTCATAAATTAAAACCCGTTAATAATTACGAAATTGTGTCTATAAAGTGTTTGTTTAGTAAGCTTCAGTGGTCTCCGTTTTCCTACATTTAAAGTTCTTGTCTGTGAAATTTTATTTTAAAACTAAACTTTTAAAACTGTATAGTAATTAAAAACTGTTCTCATTATGATCATGGTATCTGGTTTGTTTCTTGTTGTTTAGTTGTGATTTTGTGGGGATGGGATCAAATCAAGGGCTGTATATGCTGCATTGATGTCCTACCGTGGAGCCACAGCCCTGACTCTAATGGCAGCGCTGTGGCTAAGACGTGCTCTTCCTTCTCTTTGCTGTTTCCTAAGAGCTCCTCTGGCACGGAAGGATGGCACCGCGTGGCCTTTCCTGTGTTCAGAAGGATGGAGAGTAGTCACTGATACTTACAATCCTTTCAGACACAAACACAGCCCAAGGGCTATAGGAAAAGAGAATAGGGACTGTGTCTGTCTGTGATTTGAATCGAACATCTGGTTATTGTCTTCTTTATTTTCTGACTCCAAGTTTATTGGAATATTTATCAGTACTTGGTATAAACCTTTTGTTATTTTACAATCACTTTGGTCTTTAGGGTTTTTGTGTGACTGACACAGAATGCAAAGGCCTGCACATTTAGGTGTAAAAGGCTGATATGTTAAAAAAAACCTTGAAAGGTTCTGTGCTTCTTCATAGTAGTATGATTATAGTCCTTTATTGTTACTAATTTTATCAATAAAAATTAAAAGAAATTGCCTAAATAGTTTTTTTTCCAAAGATTAATTTTTTTGTTAATAAAATGAAGGTTTTTCAATGAAAAAATAAGTTAACACTGGTCCTGAAAACAAACAAAAAGGCTAGTGGAGATCCTTTGATCTGTATCCCTCTTAGCAAATGACCCTTTAATTCTCAGCATACTCTGCTGCTCATGAAGCAGTGTCAATTCACAGCAGCACTGTGAGAGAAATGGCAGAGCCTCTGGCAGGCACAGAGCACAGCCAGGGTTTGTCCCTGTGTCAGCAGAATCCCTGGGTGGACAGAATGCCTGCGATGACAAGAGGCCATTCGGTCTATAGTCTGGAAACTGACAGTCGCGCGTAGGTAGCCCTTGAGCTTGATTGTGGGGAAGTTCTTCTGGTGGCTGCATAATGGCAGGAAGAGATCACGTTGAGAGACAGGAAGTCAGAGAAAGGTGGGAGGTCAGGTGAGACTCCATCTCTTCAAGGGTCTGCACAGTGAGAACTGAGCAGCCAACCTATGGATGATTTAGACTCTTAGTCACATCTAAACCTCAGCAATGGTTGTTGAAGCAAACAAATCATTGCCATAATTTCTGGGTTAATCTCTTATTTCCATAAAAGGCTTTACTGTAATACATGAAGATTTTTAAATCTTGGACTCCTTGCTACTTTCTTTTCAGGTACACAATAAGACTTTTTAAAAAATGAAGATAATTTTCATGAAAATTCTGAGCTAATGTCTCTCTGGAAAAGTCTTTAAATTAAGCCTTTCTTTTTTTTATCGCCGATCTCTTCAGGATGAGGAATGGGGTATTGTCTTGGGCTGTTGGCCATTTTCCTTATCCAACGGCGACGTGATCCATGTTTCTATGTCTTTTTTCTACCCAGCCTACAACACTGGACTCTGCTTCATGAAAGTATAGAATGTAGGGAGCAGGGAGATAGCTCAGTAGTTAGCATGCGTGTTCTTCCCAACAGCCTGTAGGGAGCAGGGAGATAGCTCAGTAGTTAACATGCGTGTTCTTCCCAACAGCCTGTAACTCCACCTTCAGGGGCTTCAAAGCCTTGTTCTTGCTTCTGTGGTACCTGCACAAGTGTAGCAGATATTCCATATGTACACACATATATGTCTACATATGTGAAATATATACGAAATTATACAATATAAAAATGTAACATACAATATTAGACTGTATTTTAAATTTATACTTCAATATGAAGAATATGTTAAACTGTAATGATTTTTTTAGATAGTTCATGCTTTATATCAAATAGCTCGTTGTAAGTTGAGTCTGATAAAAAAAACCTTCACAGCCAGTAGAGTTAATTATTTTGCCTAGTTTAGTTTTTCTTGTTATTGCTGTCAGTTCAGACATCAGTCTTTGACCAACAAGTAGAAGTTACTAAGGGGGACAGAATCAGCTTTAAATAAATGAAGTACTTGCTTTCATTAACAAATTTTCAATATCTAAAACAAACAGGACTGTCATAAAACAGTTTACTAAATATTAAGCACAGATAAACTAGTTTTCTAAACTCTTTCCAACTTCAGGTCTCTCAGTTAAAGTTAGTTATTTATTTTGGTGCCGGAATCCAACCTGCTGTCTAATGCATTGTGTTCATGTGCTCTACCACCAAGCTACATCCTGTCATGGGACATGTCCTTCTAAGAAGGAAGCATAGGTGTTGCTTAGAGTTTGTTCATGGCTCCTTTGTTTTTAGCACCAAGTGAAGCCCTAACACCAGCCTCTTGTGCTTTAGGGTTTGTATGGCTTCACTGTGAAGTGGTAGATGCACACCCCACACCTCACACCTCACATCTCACAGTGAAACTGACAACCCCAGATCATGTAAAACTCAATGCAGTTTTACAGAAAGATTTTTCCTAACTCCCTTGATCGTCTCTGGGTGTTTATTCTGTTTCTTCTTTCAAATTTCCGTTGATTCAATAAAAAGCTGTGATATTTAGAAATAAAGTTCAGAGAGGATTTGAGCAGGTGTTGGTGATATAAAATATTTGCTGAGTACCCATTGTTTTATTTCCAAGAGTTGTTATGTGAGCATGTGCTATATATTGTATTGTAAGTGTGCCAGGACCAAGTGGTTAATCTTCCTCTTCAGTGAATGTCATGTCACAGTGGACTTAGACTTTCATTTCACGTCAATCCCTAATATTACTTAATTCTCAGAGAGACTGGGCTTTAAAGGTTGCCCAAGGGGACAAACCTATCTGCTAAATGCAGCAGCATAGTTGGATTTGGGCTTGAAAATATTTTATTCTCTATTGAAGTTAAGTGGTATAGAAGAGAAGATGCTTCTCAGCTGGGGTATTATGAAATTTTGGCAATTTTCTTTTCTCTAAGCACAAAATTTAGAAATAGAGAGGACATAAAATATGGCATTGTGTGTGGTGGGGTGGAGGGATGGCTCAGTGGTTAAGATCTTTTAGAGGTCCTGAGTTCAATTTCCAGCGACCACATGGTGGCTCACAACCATCTGCAAAGCTCTCCAATCCCCTCTTCTGGTGTGTCTGAGGACAGCGACAGTGGACTCATACATGAAATAGCTAAGGAAATAACTAAGTCTTTAAAAACCATGACATTGGTTTATATAGTGCCAACGCCCATAATGCCAGTGTCTTAGGAAGATGAAGTGAGAAGCCTACCTGAGGCCAGGAGTGTCACACCCGCCTAGCAAAGAGCCAGCCCATGTCCTTTGACACTATTGGTAATGCCAGCTGCCGCAGCAGCCTCACCCTGGCATCTGTACCAGTGCTGTCCTGGCCTAGAGTATGCAGGTCTTAGTTTCTTTTCTTTTTCTATCACTATTCCAAAATACCAGGAGGAAGGCAATTTTAAAGGAAAGCATCTCATCAGGGCTTATGTTGTAGAGTCTGTGACTGTCCTGACCTGCTTGGTGGCTGGCACATGAGCACGCTCAGAGCCTACAAGCTCAGACAGCAGTCACAAGGCGAGGGTGCGGATAGCAGCCGGGATGAGATGGGCCTTTCACATCTCAGAGCTCATGCACAGTGACACACCTCCTAATCATCCCTGAACAGTTCCGCCAGTTGAGGACCGAGAATTCACACACCAGGGCCCATGGGGGGCTGTTCTCATTCACATGGCCAAATGGTATCTAGTAACACACTGGGGTGATTCGATAGAGCATTTAAAAAGCTTATCCACTGAACAATTTTATGTATGTCACATAAATCATGTTCTTGTAAGACTACCTTTGACATGTATGTCTTTATGCACATATGTGCATTCATTGTTTATATGCATTTGTGTGTGCCTGTGGGGGTGCATGCACCTATGTCGGTATGTGTATAGGCCAAAGGTTGATGTTTGATGGTTTCTTCAGTTTCTTCTTCATCTTATTTTTTGAGAGAAGGCCACTCACTGAACTGAACTCAGTTATTTTTGCTAGACTTCCTGACCATGATCCCCTGGTGCTCACCTGTCTCTGTCTCTCGAGACTGGGGTCGTGGACGCAGGCCATGCCTTGCTTTTTAGACAATGGCAGCTGGAGAACTTAACTTTGGTCTTAATGTTAGTTTAACAAGCATTTTTCTCACTGTATTGTCTTCTTATCCCTAGAAGGGTAGTTTTATTTCATCATGTCATGGATGTTTGTGGATGCTCTACTATAATGTTCTTTCTGCTTTCATGCTTTTCAAGCTGTAGGAAATTTACCAAATATACAGAAAGGCCACAGTGTGTGAGATTTACCCCTCTTTTTATAAGGGAGTATTTACTGGGCATTGAACCCAAACATCTGTACTCATCAAGAGCATGGTCTCTACCACTTCTCACACTGCACTGTTACCCCAACCTAGTTATAAAATGATGATCATATCATACGAAAGAGCAGGAAGCACACATTTCTAGTCATGACGGTGCAGCGACATAAGCCCATGGTTTATTTTTCCGACCCCACAGCTGGTTTTGAATTGCTAGCAATGAGGAAAGTCTTGATTTCTTCATGAAAATAATAGCTATTGGCTGCTCATATTAATTTCTCTATCTTCCCACCCCATGTCTCCTAGGAATGGCTGTATTCAGAGTCACTCAAACTTGAAATAGTAATTAAAGTAACTCACTGTTGTCGAAATCTAAAGTATATGATAAATGAAGCCCCGTAAATAGTGAAAATATGGGAAAGATGATTAAATCCGACAATTTCCCTGTCAAGGACTTGAGATGATAAATATCTCCTGTGATTAGTTATTAATTTAGTACAGGGGATTTTCCTTCAGCCTAAAATGTTTTATGAACAGTGGCATAAAGAGATACTTTAGGAGATAGGTACGCACATGTTTAACCAGAGAGGAAATTGCTGTAACTTGATTGGTAATAATTAAAAATGGCAGACCTGACAGTGCACATGCCTGAACTGTTTTCTATATGACAGTCCTTTTGGAAACCAAGAAAGGGAGGTGTTTCCTGAAGCCATGGAAATGACAGGCTGCTTTGGCTTGGACTTCCACCTGCCATGAACATGGGAAGGTTTCATGTATCCTATCCTCAGACAGCATATTAAAGCACATTTCTCAGGCAGTGTATTGAAGTTAAAAAAAAAAAGCAAACTTGTTACATTAACAATTATTATTGTAGTGGTACTGGTAATTTGTCTTCAAATAATTAAGAATGCTTTTACAGTTAAGACAAAATGGAGCGACTCCAAGGAATCAGTGCATCATGTTCCTGTCCATCAGGACATGGGAAGCATTAGTGATGGTGGCCTTGCGTGTGTGACTTGAACTGCTTGGTTTATGAATTTTCTCTATTTCTTCACTCTTGGGCCTCTAAGATCATGTTGCCCCTTTCTGTTCACTGCTCAGAGAATTGAGTTAATCTGTGTGTGTCAAGAGAATTCTGAGTGCTGATTTTATTTCAGGGTGAATAAATGTAGTTTGAAATTTAAATTCTAAGTTTGCAAATAATCATACAATGGTGGCACTGCTCTTTCCCTTCCAGACTTATTTATTTCTGAGTAAAATTGATAGTTAAATGATTTAGTACTATAATCTAAATTCAGGTAGAACTTTATGTATTGCACACGGTTATCTGAAAGTCTTAACTGTCCCCCTCCCTGCCCCAATTACAAAAGAGTTTTAATGCTCAGTTATTGAGGGTTGCCCCCTTTTTACTTTGGGGATATTTTGTGTGAAGAAACATTAACACAGATGCCTACAATGGTAGCCAAAATTATTCCTTAATTCCCAGTATGAGCTGAGAAAAAAGCGAGAGTGGCAGCTTTCTTTGTGCTTCTGAGTGAGAAAATGGCTGTGTGAGGGAAGCTCAGCGTTTCCTCTCACTCTTCCTCTGTTCCTGCCGTGCTCTCAGATGCATGTGCATAATTGGTTAATTGCTAATATGTATCTAAACATGCTGATTAAGGCTAGGCTGAAATTTCAGCAGTCATCATCAGAACATCAGGCTGGGAGAGCAATGGAAGGCTCGTCAAGGCCCCCGAGCATGCCTACTGCAGCGCGCATCAGCAGAGCAGTTAATTTAGGCTGATTGCTTTTCTGTTTGTTCACGGAGCACTTTGGAACCTTCTTTTCAGATCTCAGGACATAAGAAGAGTAATGGAGGTAATTTTAAAATGTTAGAACAGTTACTATAAAATGATAATAATAATAAATATAATAATACCCAGTAACTATGTAGTTTATTTACCAACCAAGTAAGACTTGAAAGGTAATTTTAGACATTTACACAGTTTTTCAGTCATTTGAGGAGTAGATCTCTCGTCCCTGCACTCTAACACTGGGCTATTGTTAACTCAGAACAATCAGCTAAGGATTGTCTGGTTTCTGGAAATCATGCCAAGCTGCTTTGGAAGAAAAAGCTAGCTATACATAAGGTGACTTGGTTAGTGACATTTCCTTTAGAAGAGCATTATTTGGCCTCTTCTAACAGTAAAACATTACAGTGCCTTAAGAATTAAGGAAGCACATGCACCTGGTGGAGCTGCTCGGCCCTCAGTGTGTCTGAAACTGAGAGCCTGTATATCCAGCCGCGGCTAGTGAAGCTGGACCTGATCCTTCGCTGAAAATAACTGCAGTTTTAGGAGTTGGTTCTTCAGTGGAAACTGTAGGGATGCCATCGGTGCAGAGTTAGCTCATCCTCACACTGCTTTTTGGTTCGCCATATTGTGAAACAGCAAGTAGCAATTTTCTGTCTCTCCTCCCGTAAGGAGTGGTCCTGATTCTGTAGTGTGAGAGGCATAGTTTACCCTCTGCGATTGTCCAAAGCAGACACACCACAGTGCTGTCAATAGAAATGAGTCTTTTGGAGACACACATGTTCGAGGAAGTATCGGTAGCAATGACCATTTTTGTGACATTCTGTGACTGTCTTGAGTAATTCAGAAATACATTCAGTGGAATCTCATGCAGTAAGTTAAAGAAAAGTTTTCTCTTTTTAATCATGGTTTCTTATTTTTGTATTTGTTAGCAGACACAAAAAGTAGTGTGATAAATCTGAACTCTTCTCAATTCAATATCAATACATCTCTGTCTAGTTAAGTAATTCCAGCATAAACAAAAATTCCCCACAGATAATTTTCACACAGATGGATAGAAGTAGATGTAATTTTTAGAGTGCTGCATGTTTCCTCTCTCATGAGCTTTGTAATCTCTTGGAGTGCTCCATATACAACCTAGATTTCATGGGCTGGTTGTAGAATGCTCAATCTGCAAACTTGCTTGTTAAAATTAAAACTGTCAGGGTGCTAGAGATATGGTTAAGGAGCTACGAGTACATGCTGCTTTTCCAGAGAACCCGGGCTTGATTCTCAACACCCATGTGCAGTGTAGAACCATCCGTGACTCCAGCTCCTCAGGATCTGAAGCCTTTTTCTGGCTTTCTGGGCACCAGACACACAAATGGCACAGACATATGTGCAGGTAAAACACATAAGAAGGTGAAGATATGGAAACAGAAACATACACTCGATCAAATATAAAAGATTGAAGGCTGTTATGACATGAAAGCGACCGCCACACACACCCAGCCAGCCCCAGTGGCAGCGTCAGTTATTGTTTCTGAATTGTGCTCATCTTTTGAAATTTATCAGTGAGGCAGCCAAGTAGTATAACTCCATATGGCAGAAGACGAAAGTTAACACTTCCATTTCCTTTTCAAACCTTGAACCCTGTACTTACTGATGGTAGAAAGGTAGAGAGGTACAGTCAGACAGAGCTACTGAAGCTTACCTGTGTTCTGCAGACTGTATCCCCGGACTCCTCTCACCTGTGAGTTCACTTCAGTGGGACATTACCTGTACTGCTTAGGTATGCAATATGATATTAGCTGTTTTCCCATTAGGAAGTGAGTGTCTTTTTGCCTTTAATTGTGGGGCTTTTAGGATTTGACTCTGAGAATTCTTAGAGCATCTCTGCTCACCTCTGGAGTCTTGCCATTATTATATGGTTAGCATGGACTAGCAGTTCTCAACCTTTGGTTCAAAACTCTCACAAGGATCACATATCTGATATCTATATATTGGATATTTACATTATGATTCCCAATTAGCAAACTTACAGCTATGAATTAACAACAGAATAATTTTGTGGTTGGAGGTCAGTACAGCATAAGGAACTGTTTATAAATGGACACAGAATGGCAAGGTTGAGAACCACTGGTATAGATCACTTTACCTGGTCATGAGAGATCTCTTTAAGATGGAAGACCATCCAGTGTTTATAGCCAGCCATCAGCTTTGTAGCCAAAGCTAAACCCGACAGGCTGGCCTCAGCCTTGCCTTCAGAGTCCTGCAGTCTTGTATGGGAAGTAACAGAATGTAAGATCAGCCCCATTCACATATCTGGGCTGCAGAGTTGTGAATGAATGTAAATTTCTATTTAAGCTGCATAGTTTGGGTGCAATTTGTTACACAGCTTTTCGTGGTTAAGATACATTGCATGAATAAAGTTTCCAGAAGTCTACCATTCGTTATTTTTTTTTAGCAGTCACCTTGAGTCTTTGTCCTAGAACATTGTGTCCTATTTTAATGGTCAGGGAGGGTGAGGCAGAGAGGTCTTTCTTGTCTTCAGAAGATCATGGCTGACTAGCACTAAGTCACAGTTGAATGCAAAGTTGTTGGACCTCAGGCCATTCCACTCTCTGCTCTCACAGCTTGTTGGGTAGCAATGGTTCCTGAAATAAGCAGCCCAGTAAGGTAAAGCTGCTTGTACTCCCGGAGTTTGAATCTGAAGTTGTCAGGTAAAGAGACACTAGAAAAAAGAGCACCTTTTTGTCTCCTACAGGTCTGAGCCTGAAATGGGTAGCGTGAATATATAAAATCAAAAGATGCTGAAATATAAACTCTGGAATGTACGTATAGTAAAAACAGTTTGTGTCCCGCAGCGTTTTCCCTTCATGTTGGGAAGAAATGGAGAGAATAGGAGAGTTGTGTTTGGTGATGGAGGCTGAGGCTGACATCGCGGCTTGGCTTTGGTTGTCCATGCTCTCCATTGGCTTTGGTTGTCCATGCTCTCCATTGGCTTTGGTTGCCCATGCTCTCCATTGGCTTTGGTTGTCCATGCTCTCCATTGGCTTTGGTTGCCCATGCTCTCCATTGGCTTTGGTTGCCCATGCTCTCCATTGGCTTTGGTTGTCCATGCTCTCCATTGGCTTTGGTTGCCCATGCTCTCCATTGGCTTTGGTTGCCCATGCTCTCCATTGGCTTTGGTTGCCCATGCTCTCCATTGGCTTTGGTTGTCCATGCTCTCTATTGGCTTTGGTTGTCCATGCTCTCCATTGGCTTTGGTTGTCCATGCTCTCCATTGGCTTTGGTTGTCCATGCTCTCTATTGGCTTTGGTTGTCCATGCTCTCCAGTACACACCTTGCAGACACGGAGCACCCACCGCTCTGTCTGCCAACGTCTACCCACCTTTCACTGCCCGCTTCAGTCTCCTTGACTCCTTGTTAATAAGCCAGAGAAATTGGGGAGGTGCATCTGGCATAAGCATCATTGTTTATCTCTCCACTTACCAAGCGACAAACCCTTGCATAGGGCTGCTATAGGTTACGGCCCTGGAACATTTCCTGCATGACTTCTTATGATAATGTGGACACTTACTTTATTTGGGAAACACTGTTTCCATGACTGTTTTTATTTTCTCTTGAGGGAAAAATTAATAATGTCCACTACTAATTTTCAGTAACACAGTGTACTCAGTTTTTTATTACGCTGCACCTAGACACACATAAAATGCCTGGATGGGAGTTCATACATATTTTGAGAGTTTAAATTTGGGGCTGGGGAAATGATGGCTCATTGGGTAAGGCACTTGCTATACAAGCATAGGAACCTGAGGTTGAACCCGTAGAACCCATGAAAAGCTAGGTCTGCTAGTGTCAGCATCTGTGTCCTCAGCAGACCCACAGGAGAGACAGAGCTAATGAAGGAGAATCCCTGGAGGCTGGAGAGCCAGCTGACCCTGTGTGTACAGCAAACCCTGCCTCCACCAAGGCCGGGAATGAAAATGGTACCTGGGGTTGCCCTGCTCCCCATCCCCCAACACACCTTGACAACATTTACTGCATTTCCACATACAATTGCACATACATATGTACACTGATAGTTAATGAATGAAGTGAATTTATCTGTGGACAAGAACTGTGACTCTTCCAAAACCTCTAACATTTAGCTGAAATTTTAGAAACTGTTTACTGATTAATGATTAGTTCGTTGGTTGATTGATTGACTGACTATCCTGATTGACTGACTATCCAACCTAGTGAGCATAAACGTGTGTTCAGGTTAAGAAAGGAGCAGGATAGGAAGTGCAGGGTGTTAAATGGGCTGAGCGGAATACCTAAGTTAGTTTGAAGGGTGCCCTTTAAGGGCTCTGCAGTCTCCGTGGAAGAATTAAAGAGGCACGCCGTGGACTCTGCAGACAGAATGGTAGTGACAATGCGCATGTGACCTGATGTAGGTTGTGCTTAAACTTTTTTTTTGTTACATTTCATTTTTCAGCCTCTAGACATTTGTGTTATGATTATCTTTGAAAAAATCTATATTACCATGTAGTTAATACCTTGAATATTATGATCTCATCAGAACTATATGTAAAGTTATTTATATTTTTAAGCTGACATGTGTCTTCCTTTTGATTCTAAGATTTCTCTTTCACAAGTTTATTCACAGTGCCTAGATGTAATTGTGCTGCAGAGGAAATCGGGGTGTTCTCTCTTGGCTGCTGTTCTTCTCTGAGGACGTAACAGTGATCTAGGTAGCACGGGAGGGCCTGTGGTATTACCACACCTTTGCTGACAGACTTAGGCAGCCACACAGACGTCACTCAAGGTGGACGGAATGGGTCATCTCCCATTTGTGAAAAATGTCCCTGTTTATAAATGGGCAAGGCCACAGTGGTTTACATATTGTATAAATAGCTGTTTATTTATGCACATATATTTGCCTTGTGATTCTTTTCCTACTGACAGAATGCTTGTAATGTTTAATTCCAGTAATTATACTTAATCTTACTGATTTGTCACTGTTGGTTTTACATGATATTTTAGTTCTGCATTGATTGTGTGTGTTCACATCAGTAATGTGAGATAGTTCATACCTGCTTTGACTTGGACTGTGTTAGAGATGCTAGGGCACATTAATGCTCCCTAAGCACTGATTTCACTCCAGTCTGCTTTTGGAAGGATGGTGTCTTGTGGACATTTACATGGGTCACACTGTTTCAGACTTAATGTAGACTGTGGTTTGTCCTCAGACTGCTGTGAGATAGTTTATCTATGTCTCATTTATTTTCAAGGTTCTATTAAAGCCACCAGAATGTTTCAGTGATATGCAGATAAAAATTCTAGAATATTAAAAACTTTAATTTATCAGTAACTAATCACAGTCATTTACTTCTGTAACAGCATTGGCAAACAAATTCCATTTTTAATAAAGATCCCAAGACCTGCTTTAACGTCTTTTTCTCATTGAGATCATCTTTTTTCTTATTTGCTTTAAATTTCAAAAGAATAGATATATCTGTCTGGGTTCTTTGAAGTGTTTGTACAGGTGAAACTTTCTAAGATTGCACAGAGGGAAAATCAACAACTTTTGACTTCTCCTTTAAGGGCAGCACTACATAATTTTTATTCAATTTCTATTTAATTTTTTTGAAGGTACTTTTGACATTCACAAATTATATCACTCATTTTGACATGCAAATGAGAAAATGAGTAATTTTGGGATTCAAATGTGAGGCGCTCCTCCTAGGTGCTTAGACAGTTTCCTCCCTCCGCCTTCCTTCCACCCATCCACTCCCCAGGAACAACAGCAGTCTAATCTCAGAGTCCTCTACCTGAAAACATGCCTCTGTAAAAACAGCCTTTCTTCTCCTAATGCTGTAAAACCATTTGCTTCTTGGCTGCCCTGCCCCCTTTAGGCAGTATCTTCTTTTTTTAAAAAACAGCATTCAGTTGAGGTTTTTGTTGATGGCCACTGGTGACATTTTCTCTGGTACTTTTCTTCGTTTAATTTGGATCTTCTCCTTGCATCAAGAAATGTTTTCCTGCACTGTCAGTCGCCCTGGGTGACATTTTCATCTGAATCCTGACATATTCATTTTAGAAAACACAGCATTGTACGGAGGTTTTTGGTCAGTGACATTTTGGCAAACACTTGCCAGTGGCCACCAGAGAAGGTCACATGCACTTGAAGCAGGGAAATAGATTACTCAGGAACTCTTCTCTGAATGCTAATGAATGGAACTCACAGAGGGAGCTGAGAGAAGAGATGCTTTGTGCTTCTGTTTCTTTGTCCCAGCATTTTCTGTACAGCCTAGGTGAGCCTATGTGAGTTCTGTGTAGTGACTGGGGTAATGGGAGCACACCTCAGTGAAATGTTTGGAGGCTAATCACGCTTCAAAGGCACCTTGCTCATGAACTGTTGGTTCATTGGAGAGTGGTGGTTCTGTGATATTCCCCATCATCTGTGTTTTATCACCACCTTGAAGGTGAGTGGGCGACAGCCATGGCCATGGGAGGCCTTGAGTCAAACTTTGTGAAGACACCAGCAGGTTCTTGAAGCTTGTTTTTTATGTAACACATGGTGACGTTAAAGTGTCCGTAATGATCTTAAGAAAATCTGGTGGCCATAGTGTTAATTGTGCCTCCACAGACGTCCCTTTGGCTTCAAATTAAATGGACAAAAATGAATTCAGACTCATGAATAAATATTTACAAACAGGCAATGTTTTTCATTCGTTTTTGTTGAATAAAACCCTTTTATACATAGTAACTTACTTTATAAAATGTTTTTCACATGGATTTTTTTATACAACTGTATTTTTAAAAAGTCATAGTTTTAAAAATATATTTTGGTTATTTGCACACACATGCAGATAATAATAATGAATTAATAGAACAATAAATTAAATTAAAAA
Organism: Micromys minutus; assembly: GCF_963924665.1. Classification (NCBI taxonomy): domain Eukaryota; kingdom Metazoa; phylum Chordata; class Mammalia; order Rodentia; family Muridae; genus Micromys; species Micromys minutus. The sequence continues at coordinate 50,777,753 of NC_137954.1, read as the reverse complement.
TGTTGGAGAAAGCACTGTTTTTTAAACCTCCAGTTTGGTTTGAGAAAACAACCTAATTCCTATTTACTTTGTACGCTGTGAGTTTGGGTTTACCATGTCAGCCATGCTAGACAGGTAAACGTCTCAGTCCAGCTCCTTTCTCCATCTTCCCACACGCGTCCAGTGCTGCAGGTCTGCTGTGGGCTTTGCTAACCTTACTGTTCCCTTCTCACCGAGTCTCTTCATTTGCCATCCAGGGCCAGTTTGCTAACATTAAATCATATTCTGACTTCAGGATGCTTCTTCCAACAAAAGATCAGAAGTTTCTTAAAGTATTTTTGAAATTAGGTTACTTACTCTTGTGTTGTTGTTGTTGTTGTGTTTAAGACTATAGCATACCCTTTAGACAGAGCATGGGGAAGTCTATGAGAGATTTTGAAATACAGAGGTGTCTCCCTGGAGTGGTGCAGAGAGGGGGGCTGGCAGGACACCACAGGCTGCCAGAGGGCAGGCAAACTGCTAGAGGTGAGACCGATGATTTCCCTCTGCTCTGTCTTGCTCTGTTTTTCCTGTCCTGTGGCTTGTGGGTTTATTAAAATGCTAATGATGTTTATTCTGTTTTTATTGACAGCTCCCAGATTTGATTATTGATATATCTGAATAACAGTGGAATGCAATAACAGAGTCTCCCTTGGCTTTTCCCCTGGGTCTTTGTCAGTAGAAGTAGACATACCACAATGTCAGGTAGATCATATACATTAAAAAAAAATCTATGTAAAGTGAAATGTTATAAGGGGCCTGTCAACTCTTTGGAACTGAATTCTTCATGGGACAGGGTGAATCTCACATGGCCCTTGGGTTGGTGTCATCTTTCCATTCAGCACTAGCACTAGCTACAGTGAATAATAAGTATTTGGAGGTAACTTTGCTGTGACATTTGTTGTTGGACTTTGTTGTGCCAAATCCCATTCAAACCTAGTGTCACATAGGCTGATAGACCTCAAGAATAATCCCCACATGACTGGCAGGGGATGATGATGTGTCCCTGCTACACGTCATCACAGACTGAGAATTCTAAGGAACCCCAAGGACAGTCATCCCATCTCTTTATCTTGCAGTTTTCTCAGCCTCAAATGTAATTTGGTGGTGTGTCTTGTTGCTTGCGACTGGATGGTGGTAAGAATGGAACCTGACCGCTGTGTGCCGCACCTGCCCTCCCTTGCTTCTCAGCAGCACACCCTGTTCAGGCCTCACCCTTCCCTTATACGCTGGCACTGTTATCAGCCTTCTGTTTTCTGTCATGGATTAGAATTTTAGGGCTCATTTTAGTAAATACTTTGAAAAGTGAGACTATATGGAATTTAGAGATTCTCACTGTTGGTTCTTTGGAGAGTGTCTTTTCTGACAGCGTGGACACCCGTGTAGCTTTCCCTTCTCTCGGTGCAAATGTGCTGCAGGCCAAGGCCATTGCTTTCTGTTGCAGTAGCTCCAGGCCTGTGTCCTCATTCATACTGGAGACGGTAGCACATTTAGCCGTTCTCTTGTTCGTGGGCATCCTCATTAATTTTTTAATCTAGCAGTGAATAGATGAGAAACATTGTTGTATCCACATCTTTTTAAAAGCCAAAACTTAATCAGGGTGTCCTGTGGACACCGCTGAGAAGGTAACGGATGTCACAGGTTTCTGCCAGCCTTGATCTGTTTTCATTTGTGAAGTGCATCATTTTTTCCCTTTCTTGTATTTTGCATTACTTTTTTTAACTGCCGTTAAAGAGCATCTTGACTTTGTCGTTGTTGTTGGTTTGTCTTGTTTGTTGTTATAAGAAGATACCTTAGCTGGGCACTTCATAAAGCTGCTAAGCTTGTTGCCAGGCTACGGTGATCCACTTCTCTAACCTCAGCACTGGTCAGGCAGAGGCAGGTAGATCTGTGAGTTCAAGGCCAGCCTGATCTACAGAGTGAGTTCCAGGACAGCCAGGGGCACACAGAGCAGCAGCCGCAACAAAGAGGAACAGAGTGTAAGCTTGTTTAGTTTTGGATCCTAAATTCAAGCTCTGGCCTTGTTCAGTTTTTGACAAAGGACAGCTGGCAGTGTCACAGTGGGTCCGAGAAGAGGAGACACAGGAACGCTGCTGCTAACTTAGCCCATTCCTTTGCATTTGATCATTCACTTGAATCTTCTTCCCTTATTTTTTAATTCTTTTTAATTTTTGTTAGAGGCATTCATTGTACAGTGCACATTAACATTTTGATCATTTTTTATTCCCTTACATGTTATAGAAGGACTTTGTAATCTGTTGAAGTAAAACTTCTCTCCTGTTTTTTTCTATAGTTGTCCCAAACAATCGGTTCCTCTCCCCGTCTGTAAAAACCTTGCCTCTGTCCATTTTTCATTACAGTTGTGGGACTGCCTCTGTTTTTCTGTAGGATTTTGGTCTCTGGTTGTCTAGTCAGCCAAATACATTTTTTCTGATTGATAACTTTCCCGATCTCAAAGCTTCTCCCCTACTCCTTATTTCACAGATTACTAGTGTCTGTCCGCTTCCTGTACCATAGTCAGAGTTAGTGGTGAAAGGCTGGGCTGGCCATTGCCAGCTAACACAGGGGAAAGCTACACTTATGAGTGCTGAGACCCATTATGTCAGATGAGCACTGTTGATCAGTGTCTGATGTGTACAAGTCTGATCTTGCTATTACAGTGAGCTTAACCCACTATAGGCAGCTCACCAAAGTGACTCATCATGGGTCTTAGGATCTGGCTTTCCTGAACCTTCTCCATTCAACTGCTGGCTGGCTCTTCAATGTGTGGCCATGTGACAAAGTGAAAGGACTGTTGAGGTTTACAGATTTATGTTGTTGTTGTTGTTTTCTTGTTGGGACACAGTATCTAGGAGTCTTATTGCTGTGTTTCTATAACCTTTTCCTGTCCTGATTGGAAAAGTAATCCTAGAGTTTAAGCTGATTGCTTTTACTTTTATAGCTTCCTATATTAACAGACCCCCCTCTCATATAAAGACATGGATGTAGCACATAAAGAGATAATGTACATTTTTAAAAAAATTTCCCTTTATGGAAAGTTTGTCAGAACATCTTTTACCGTACAGTATCTTTATGCACTATTTTAGTCTATCTGGGTGCCTGTAGCAAAGTACCGCATGCTCTCTGCCCTGTAAACAACAGATTTCTGACAGTTCTAGAGGAGTGACCATCTAAGATCACAGTGCCAGCCAGGTTTGAGTCTGTGAAGATTCCACCTGTCTTATAGATGGCTCACCATCTCTGCATCTTTACGTATTAGAGTGGTGGAGAAATAGCTTCCTCATCCTCGCCTCAAAGGCCATCTCTACTATGTGACCTGGTTCTTCAAGATGCTGTAGGTGCCCAGAGAAGAGCATATATTCAGACCAAAGCAGAGCTTACTTCCCTATGCTTAGTATGATTTCTTACCCCCCATCATCTTTTGCTGTCGTTTCTTTTGATATCAAATTTAATAGCCTTTCAAATCAAGGAACGGGTAGGGTTGAGTTTGGCCTAAATGACTGGGATGTGAGTGGACCTTCAGCCTGACGGTAACACTGTAGACTTTTCTGTCCATTGACATGGCTGGTTGTCTGTCTTTATTCTCTGCTAGCGTCATGAGTCTGAAGTTACTTCCTGAAGCACCCCTGCTCACTTCCCAGGCACTGCCCTCTGTTCCTGGTTGAGTATGGACTACAGACTCTCAGTTGTTGTGGCTCTATCTACATCCTCCAGTTCTGTCTACACTCACGAAAGTTTAAGACTGTAGTTAGTTACCAAGGATTTCTTGTTCCGGCTTCCAGATGCCGGCCTCAGTTGTCCAGTCTGAGTGCCTCAAACTTCGTTTAGTCTGAAACAGAACAGCTCCGCCACAGTCCTGGGCTGGGTCTGCTGTGCCGCCTGCCTGGCACTGGGCAGACTGGAAGGAAGCCAGTGCACAGACTCAGCACCTCACTGTCGGCAAGCTAAAGTGGGAGTTTTACTGCAGCAATTTAGAATAGGTGAACTAGTGTAAGGCATAGGGCCATACTTGATTAAGCCCTTCTTTTTTTGAGATTTTTATTTATTTTTGTTTCTAATTGGTTACAAACAAGTAACAATATGCTTACTATACATTTAAATATAAATTTGAATGTTAACTTCATAATTGGCTTGTTCTGTGATGTAACATATTTTTGATAAATATGTAGAGGATTATCTGGGAATTTAAAAGATTTTAAAGTTACTCTTATCATGACATCTAAAAAGCATACTATTCTTCAGGGTTTTGTATTTATTTATTTAATATAGTTAATTGTATTTCCTAGAACTTTAAGGGAGTTTTTTCTTAAAGCTATTTTGTGATTTTATTATAAACTTTCTCCCTCTTTATTTTTTTACAATTATTTTAAAGCAGGTATATTAAGTTCAGTATAACAGCAGTTATTATTAATGAAAGTTACCTGCCTGTAATTAGGGTCAGAAGGCCTTATGTAGAAATAATTGGTCCATTTGTTCTGCCTAACACTGATCCTTGACGTGTTAAACTCAACTGGGTTTAGATTTTTTCTTCCAATCAAAAAGTCATTGCCTTCAGAGATTTGTCTTTTTATCTTTTCTTTTGCTAAGTAGCCAGCATTAAAATATGGTTCTTCTTACATATGAATTGATTTGTATATAAAATGCTGAAACTAGTAATTCACTATTTTAATTTTTTATTTCAAAGAGAAATGAAAGTTAAATTCATTTTTTTAAAAAAAACTTCATAGACTATTCTTAAAACTGTTCTTAAAACAGAGCACACATGATTGTTTTTATCTGTGAGTTTTGTATCTTTAAAACCAGAGTGTCTCTGTAATGTCATTTTGACATAGTCTCATGAGTAGATTTATGTAAGATTTTAGGTGTAATTTAGAATGTTAGAACATTTTCTAACAGAACTGTATTAGTATCCCCTGTAGCCAGACAAAATGCGTTATTTGGAATGGAAAAGTCTTTTGATCAGAAACTTACCCCCTTTCCAATGATCTTTTTAAATTAAAAAAAAAAAAAAAAAAGGTTTTCCTTAATTACAATGTGTTCTTGTGTTGTCCCCAGACCAGTCTTCTTCCTCGCTCAGTGCCTTACATAGGAGAGCATGAACTGAGAAATAGGATCTCAGATGATGCATGTTATCAGATGTGGGTATTAGCATATCTAACAGTGAGCTCTGATGCTTGTTCTTATATTTTTTAAATAAGTCTTCAGTGGAATTCTTTCTTAATTTAAATACTCTAGATCACTTAAATAAGTGATTAGAGATGTAAGAATATAACTTAGTCTTAACAGACTTGGTTCAGTTTTTGTATAATTCCACTGTCTTGTACTGCTTTGTTTTAAATTTTCAGTGTTTATTTGCCTTGCAAAAGAGTTGACATATTTGCATTACAAACAAATTGTTATTCTTGGAACTTCAGATTAGAGCAGGAGTTTAATGGCTGTGTGTGCTCTCTTTCTCTCTCTCTCTCCCTCTCTCCCTCCCTCTCCCTCTCCCTCTCTCTCTCTCCCTCTCTCTCCCTCTCTCTCTCCCTCTCTCTCCCTCTCTCTTTCCCTCTCCCTCCCCCCCCCTCTGTCTCTCTCTCTCTCTGTATGTGTGTGTGTATGTTTGTGCATTTTGTTCTTTATTTGATGTAAATTTAGAAGTATATTTTAAGAGGAGCTTATTTTATATAAAATTATAGGATGAATCTTAAAACATATTTTTATGTAGATGTTTAAAGTGGATGAAAACTGGTGGATACCAAGTTTTCATAGCAACACATTAATGAATAAAAGCATGTGTGTGGGGTTTTCTTGATTCCAGGTAAAATGTAATTCTTTATAACCTTTGACCATCTTGAGTACAGGAAACTTTAGGTCCTTTTACATAAAAGGTGCTATTTTATTTTCCCTCGAATATAACAAAGATATACAAATAGATATTTAGTTATACTCACAATACTACAGAAATTATAAACTGATATTAAAGATGTATATTTTATATTTAAGTTAAATATGTTTACATTTTCCCCTTTATAAAGGTTTTTTCTTCTCTCTTAAATTTGTGATCTCAGATGGAGGTAAATGCACAAGAGAACCAGATGTATCCGGTACTGTGTGTACTGGTGACTGGAGCAGAAACAGGAGCGATGGGTGGTCTCTTGGCCTGCCTTGCTCATTGCCATCAGGAAATATCTTAGTGGCTGTTTTATTAGAAGTTACAAGATGTAAAAATATTAATTGTAATAATACTAACCTATGAAATACCAAGTATATATCTAATTTTAAAATACCTTTTAAACTTGTCTAATCAGAACTGTAAAGATCATCCTTGTTTAATTGAAGTTAAATTCCAGTTAATTCTCACCTCATTTACTCATGTCCTTCCATTATAATCTATAGAAAATTCTAAGTGTCAGATGTTTTTAATACTCACAGAAACAGAACACAGATAAAAGATGATATTAAATACAATGAAAAATAACCAGAAAATATAAAGTGTTTATACATAGTTTTTAGAAACCTTTTTTTAAGTCATAAATTATCCTGATGCCACTTAGTACCTGAATATGGCAGAATATATTTTTCTTTATTTAACAATAATCACTTTATGGATGAAATCCTTGGAAATTAGGATGTTCTATTTGCAGGCTCACCTAAATTCTAGAACTTCTTACTATTTCAAGTATCTTTGTCTGTGTTTAGGCTATGTAACTGAATGCTAATTGTAGAACCATGACTAAAATTTGTTTCAACTGGAAGCCACAAACAGTTGTAACAGCATTATTCACTTTAGGGATATGGGGTATTTATTTTTGTTTTCTGAGAAAGTCCACAGGAAGATAGATGCCTTTAGAATATGGTGAGTTATCCTGTTATCTCCGAGCATTGAGTCTGGGAGTTTACATTTGCAGACTTTACTGAGATCTGTATCAGATCACTTGTATACTTTCAAGCATTGCTTGTTTACTAATAGTAACTAGTACAGTGACCCGTCCTGCAGGTCCAGTTATTCAGGGTCCCGAAGAGGCCTTCGTCCTGAAAGTCATGGGGGTGAGAGAGAAAGGAAGCCAAGCTCGCAAAGAACGACAAGAGTCAGTCTGAATGGTGTCAAGGCTTCATTGAGGGTTTGGTGCTTACAGCTTATATGGGCTGGGCAGAAAGGGGGAAGCAGGGTGCAGTGGAACTTTTACAGCATCTACGTGACCAGGGAGAGGGTAGGATTGCGGTTACCTATTTACAGCCAGGTAATTGTCCCAGGATATCTTATCTTGTCACCTAGCAGCTAATCTGAGCAGAGCCTCACAGTGGTATTCCTCGGAAAGGTCAGGCTCTAATGGGTGGGGCTGTAAATACAGCTAGTACAGCATTAACCAGTTCTAAGGTGGCTGCTGTACAGTCGTTTTCTTAAGCATGGTTCTCAGGCATGGCTCCCTATAGTACAGTATAGTTGGTATATGTTGTTCAAGAAAAAAGTTAAGCATAAAAGGACTTATATTTATCTGTTTGCTCTGAAGTATTTAATATTTTTGATCAGTAGTTACTAGGATCTTTAGTAAAGGTGACTGATTGGTTCTGTGTGTGTGTGTGTGTGTGTGTATGTGTGTGTGTGTGTATACATATATGTATATACACACACTGTGTATATGTATATATGTATGTATTATATATTGTGTGTATGTATATATGTATAATTGTGTGTATGTATGTATGTATATACTGTATGTATTTATATGTATGTGTATATATGTATATACTGTATGTGTATGTATGTAATACTGTGTGTTTATGTATACTGTGTATGTATGTATATGTGTGTATGTATATGTGTGTATATTTGTATGTATGTATATACTGTGTGTGTGTGTGTATCTGTGTCTGTCTACTAATTTAGTTTATATGAGTATTATTAGTAGTGATAGATCAACTGGCTGATGGAGGAACATAGCAAATGTTGTTTTATTCCTCAATCTGATGGGAGATTGGATTCTTTTTAGTGTCTGATTCATTCCTGAAATCATGGAAATTTTATTTATTTGTCTTGTCTCCAAGCTTCCTACTATCAAAGCAGCTTGTAGAAACAAGGTTTTACCTGGTCTATATTCTTTATGGGTGTGCTAGGTAGATTGATGTCAGCTTTACACAAGCTAAAGTCATTGGAGAGGAGGGAACTTCAATTAAGAAAATGCCTCCATGGGGATGTAGCGGGGCAGGGTAAAGGGATAACATCTCAAATGTAAATACCAAGTATCTAACAAAAAATGGAAAAAAATAAAAATAATAAATAAATAAGTAAATAAATAAGAAAATGCTTCCTTAAGATCAATTAGTCATTTATGGTGAGGGCTCAGTGTGGAGAGCTTTTGGGGTCGCTTGGCAAGAATTTGACTTTGGGCTAGGATAAGGAAGTAGACTTAGGCAGGAATATGATTTTAGGCTAGAACAAAGAAGTAGGTTTCAGGCAAGAGTATGACTTTGGCCTAGGACAAGAAAGTAGGCTCAGATAATCCTGATCATCTTTACAAGCCCTTAGAAACATGTGGGACCTGGTGCCAGGAGACCCACACAGCTCTTTGACTGGGGAAAAGGCAGCCTTTGCTACCTCCACCACTGCGTTCCTCTGGGCGCACAAACTCAGTCTTGGAAGCCTGATCAACGCTCAGCGGGGCCTGGGAACTCCAGCCTGAGTCCACAAGAACAGTGCTGTGCTGCTGATCTGGGCAGGACGCGGCGGGATGCTGCAGCCACTGAACACAGGCGGCGAGAAGCTCAGGGACAGGATGCAAGAAGCTTCAGGAGAGAAAATCTCTTCCCAATCAGAGGTTTCTTTAGAACAAAGAAACTCAGGAGGAGGAATGATTTCTATTTTTTTGAAAAGTTTCTAGTTTTTTGAAATGGTTCGGGGCCTGACAATCAGCTTTCTATTGGCTTGGCCTCAGGGCTTGGGGAGACATTGTCTATATGTTTGGAGGGACTGTACGTTCAGGGGAGGGACTTGGGGCGTGGCCAACACCTTGAGGGCTGTGCACTGGTGCACTGCTTATAGCAGCGTGACGATTTCTGATTGAGAGTTTGGTAAGCTCCTGCCATCCTGTTTGCGACTCTCAGGGCTTTGACCAGTCTCAACCAAGAATCAGGGTTCCTAATTATGGCCTGAGTCCCTGTCCAACCCAGCAGGGTGGTCTGAGTCCCACAGAAGCAGTGGTCACAGGACTTTGTTTATGGCCGTGCTTGTCCCCTCGCTACTTGTGTTCACTGCCTGGCTTGTTCCTTTAACCTAGAACTGACCTGATTATACTTAAGTGTAATTAAAATGGTATAAAAGCAGACTAGGGAAAAGTAAACCCACCTTTCAGCCTCAGAACTGGTTGGGTCATGCTGCAGTTTTGTCTAATCGTCTCTTTATATTCCTTGCTCTGCTGCTGGAGAACCCCTTTACTGACTGAGCGAGCTTGGTCAGATGGTGGTGCCTTCTCTGGGCTGGCGGTCCTGGTTTCTGTAAGAAACTGGGTAAGCCATGAGAAGCAAACCAGTAAGCAACACCCTCCTTGGCCTCTGCATCATCAGCTCCTGCTCTAGGTTTCTGCCCATTTTGATTTTCTGTCCTGACTTCCTTTAGATAAGCAGCCATATGGAAGTGTGAGACAAATAAACCCTTTTCTCCCACTTTGCTTTTTGGTCGTGGTGTCCATTGCTGCAATAGAGACTCTGACTACATCGGTGGGTCTGTCCGGAGATGAGTGACATCTCCTTTTCCAGCCTCTCATTCATTGTTTGCATGATTCTCTATCACTCTGAACCTGTCTCCCTCATTTAACCCAGGACATCATTTTGAACCCTCTTCATGGGATTTTCTTATTTCCTTTCTTAGATTTACCCATCTCTTTCCTCTCTCCAACTCTCCTAGTTTGAAGATAATCCTGTCTTACAACAAATCAAAGGTTTTTGCTTCTCATGATTCATGGACAGTGATAGCAGATGAATAAAATATTTGTTGCTTAGTTACATCTATCAAAATATTCCACAGATTTAGAGAATTACTAATAGATTGATAGTCAAAGCTTATAAAAACATGTAAACATGAAACTTGTGTAGTGTGTTGAAAGGCAATCCTTAAGTCCTTCAAAATGGCAGACTTAAATGGCTGATAGCATGGGAACCTTGAGATCATTTTTTAATAATGTGCTCTTGATTGGGGAACAGTCTGCCATTGTTTAAAATTTTTTGCCATGATATTTTGCATATTTAAAACATAGTTAAATCATTATTTTGATTTTGTAATGTTTTGCTACCTACTTAAATTATACACTATGAATTAATTCTTCTGGAGGAGTACATGGAATTATGTTTACTTCCTTGTTTATCTTTTAGCCATATGTGTGAATTCAGATTCACAGATAACTCTGAATTCGGAATTCTGACAGCTCATCAGTTCCCTTTCTTAAATGACTACATTGCTCAGAGGGAAGAATAGAGGTCAGAACCCCTTGCTTATTGTGATTACTGCTGGATGTCTGGTCTTTCCTGTGGAAGAACGTTTCCCTCACTTCTTTTACCATGAAATCAAAGTCCTTGGGAATAGATGCCATCAGAACATACTGTGTTCATTATTGGGAGCATTAATTCATACTGATCCGTCCTAGGTCACTTACTAAAAATGCCTGACAGGCTCTCTAGCAAAGAAACAGTGCAAACGGGAACATAACCTTTGTTATTCCCACTGCCTCTGCACTTCGCACAGTAGAAAGATCCGTTGTGAGTTTCATCACTAACATTTATGCCTAGGCCACAGAGACTGTCTTTAGAAGCCCCACTCTCGAACGATGTATCTTAGCAAAGCTTCTCCCACGTCTGCAGTTGGCTCTGCTCTTCCCTGACTGCCCTCTTGACTGCTGACTTGGGAGTTAGAATTTTGATAGAAACCTTATTTCACCTTTGTATGTAGTTTGCTTCATTAGAGCTGATGAAGTAAGATCTACCACAAATGAAGAAACTAGAGATGTGACAGACAACCTGGTACAAATCTTGTAGGAGACAAGCCGAGACGTTGATTGACAGATTTTCCACAATTTTGTGAAGCTAAGAGAATTTTCTTTATTAACAAGCGAGACAGATGGGCTCAAGTTTTATACGCTTTGCATAGTTCTGCTTGTGTTTGGATGGCTTTCCCTCTTCCTTTTTATAGAACATAAGGCAAGCAGTACCAAAGTGGGTGCTATAGAAGTCAGGAGGCAACCATTATGTAAAGCGATACATGATGTTATATACTATATGTAATGAATATATAATGCTTTGTTCAGATAGGACTCATAATAGCTCAGGCTCCCTCAGACGTGATACTGTAGCCATGGATAGTCTTGAATTTCAGATCCTTCTCCCTCTTTCCCAGGCACTGAGATTCCCTTTATATAGCCCCATAACTGGTCCAAACAATTATTTTTGAATAGAGAAGTCTGGCATATCACCCTAATCAGATGACCTTACATCACTGCCGGCAGTGTACAAGGTTCTTTCAGAGGAAAACCTATGGCAAGCACAGCCTCTGCTCCACTGTTCTGCAAAATGGTTAGTATACATTCAGTCAGAGGCCTGCAGTTGGACTTAGAGATCATCAGGGTGATAAAGGCAACATCAGAAGCTTAAAGAATTCAACAGTTGCTTGCATTGTGTAAATTGTTCCTTGCTTTTTGGATTGAAACAAAACTGAAGAATATGATAGGGATTGGTGGCAGTGCACTCTGTGTGTGTGTGTGTGTATGTTCATGTCATTTACTTTTCTTGACCCTGACTGATATGATCCTTAAGAAGAGAGCGCTTTTAGGAGGTATATGCTGAGTGTGTACACAGGATGTTTGAATTTATGTTCCATGGAATTGTAGAGAAACCTCCATGCTGAGAGAAGTGTGAAGCAGATGTGAAGCATGAACAATTTATGTGCTTCTATGGGGCTCAGACATATATTCTGCCTCCTTTCTGCTAGTGTGCAATATTTTATAATGTCTCATTAAAAGTCGAGGGACCTGGACCCAGGAGAAAATGATGAAGGGCTATCAGCTAGCATTGAACATTGATTGAAGGTTCCAAATATTCATGTAAAAGGCACATGTGAAAAAAATCCAAGCCACCTACAAGAAGCACTTCAGTGATATAGGATGTCTTTAAGTTGGGGATCTTCATTCCTGCAGAATCAATGGACACTTACTTACCCATGTCTTAGCATAAGAAGGGAAGGATGTGACAGGGAGTAGGTAGGAAAGCGTGTGGCCTGTGATGCTGGAGTCAGTGTGGAAGAGGAGCTAGTTAACAGGTCTAAGGCTTGACTCTGTATGTTTCACATGTTAGTGCTCTGCACTGAGCAGCCTGAGGAAGCTTAGATCAACTTAGGTGATGAGACCTCAGAGTCAGAAGAAACCGCACATCCACAGAGATGGGCTCTGAGGAAAAGTATGCTGCCATGATAGTTAGTTCCTAAGCTGGTATACTTTATCAAATGTTTGTATATAGCAATGATGTTTAAGCAGTTACTCAGCTGCTATTTCATTTATTTAATAAAATTATCTTTCTCCCCTATAAACATATACAAATATAAATTATTAATTGGCTTACTCAGGGTACAGATTGGTTGAATTTGAGCTTGGATTGCTAAACCCATACCCCTTATTTCAGGATGTGTCTTATTTGTTTCAATATGTAACTTGTTAGAAGGTATGAACAGAGTGATCAAGAAATTAGTGCTTACTTTGTATATACACTTATAATAGGGTATTTACTTTAAGTGATGGAAAAATGTAAAGAAGCTGTAGATCCCAGTATCAGGACTTCTGTTAAGATAAATGTGCCTCTAAGTCATAGTCAACGAATAAAACACTATGCATAAGCCACAACATAATGATGTGAAGAGAAGAATTAGAACCCTTAATTATAGCAGCTGAGTTTTGGTTTTATTATTACCAAAGTGAGAAGCTCTTGCTTTGCTTTAGTTATGAGAGTCACAGTGAAGGCCAGCGGCAGGCACAGGCTGAGCATTAAGAGGTTATGTCAACAGCAGTGTGTTCACATTGTTTCCTAGTGATCTTACCTAGAACCTGCACCAGACCTGCCACCCTGTGGCAGCTTTAAGAATTACACAGGATAATGTAGAGGGTGGAATTGACCCTTGAGTGTGAGTGTGTCCTTTGAGACCTCCCGAGACACTAGTGTGTATATCCTTAGGATGTGCATATTGAGATTTGCACAGTCTGCCTCCCCACAGACATTCTGGCATACGTCATTACATGTTTCTGTTTATCACCTGCAGCTGGAATTTTCTACAGTGCAGTTTCTCTTTGTTCAGACAGGAATCATACTGTGTTTACTGCTCCATGGCTTGTTTTACTTGATTAAAATATGTTCTAAGACTTATTAAAAATTTAAGATGTCTCCAATCAAGCATCTTGGGCCACCAGTGGTTTGGGTTCCATGGGTGACAGGGGACCTTGAGTGAAGGTGGAGGCCAGACAGGAAGTCTGACTTAAAGTGGGAGCACAGCCTCATTTCTTCACTATGGTAAGTTCCTAGCTAAGAACTGTCACATCTGGATGGCTTGCTTTAAATTGTTCAAATCGCTAAGGTAGAAAAGGAAATGTCACTAGCATTTAACTTTTATTTTCTGAGTTGGCTTGAAGCATTTTCATTTACTTAAATATTTTCTATGTTACAGTAAGAGGGCATAGTTTCTTTTTAATGAAAAGCTAGTGCGTATTTCAGTGATCATCCTAGATATATCATTGCTGTTACAAATGACATTTATTGAAGAAGATGTTTCTGTCAGGGAAGGTGCTGGGAACATATGCACTAAACATTTTCACGTTAATTTGTGTGTCTGTCAGCGCTGCTGTCAGGCACTTGGTGTGTTGTGGTTCTTTACACTGAGTCTGTGCAGTTCCTGCAGCTGAGGAAAGTTTATCATTGCCTGTGATCCCTTTTCTCTCTCTGTGCCTCTATCAGTGCCTGTTACAGCCTCACTGAAGAAAAGCACACGCTGGCACGTGTCAGGCAGTAGGGAAGACGGTGTAACGTGAGTGTGAGCAGGGGCACAGGTCAGTAGGAGGCAGCTGTAGGGACTCACCATGTTGTGGGCAGTCCTGCTAAGTAGCCCCACAGGATGTGTACATACAGCAAGCCTTGCACATACATCAAAGAGGAGATGTCAGGACTGATGAGGTCTGGCAGGACGCAGGGCCTAGGTATGGCTGACTGTGCAGGCTTAGAGTAGGGTGTCAAAGGAGCTCAGCTCATTTGATCAGCACTAGAGAGTACTGTGTCAGCCTTCGGTTTGTAATGAATGCATGCATATGTGTGCACATGCGTGGGTGGAAGGATGTGGTATGGTGTGTGTGTGTATGCACACGTGATGTGTATGTATGTTTCTTCGCTATCTGTGAAAGCTGGTGTCTAATTCATGTTAAGCAAGTACTGCACTGCTAACCCCAGATGGGTCCCTTGTTTGCTTTTTTTTTTTTTACTCCCCCCCCCACCCTTCCTCCCTTCTTCCCTCCTTCTTTCTCTCTCGCACTTTAATTTTAGCTAGCTAGTTCATCCCTGTTTGCATTTAGGTGACTTGTAATACATCACACTTTCAACATAACAAATTTACATCTGTGAAGTTATGCTTTTTCAATTTGATTTCTATTGTGACACTAACCCTTAGGTCATAGTCCTTGGTTAGACACTGTCGCCGATGTACCTGTGCTCTTTGCGTGGCTGCGTGTGGTTTGCCACACAAAACACTGTCCCGCAGAAATGGCTGTCTGTACTGTGAGCGTCCATGTATCATCACCACCCACACCCACTGATGGTTATTTTTTTTCCTCATCCAGTGAGAAATGGCCAATTCCCCAGGAGTCTTGGGGTTCCTTGGGCGATGAATCGCATATTTAAATTTCAGTTTTTGCAATTCTTGAAGTTTGAATGACAGGTTATTTCAGTGCCTGGTTTTTGAAACTCAAAAACACTTTAATTCTTTCTTTCCTATGATTGCTCCTGAGATAGTGGGTTGGATTGCCCAAACTACCTAGACTAGAGCAGGCATAGAGCTCCAGAGATGGTCTGAGGTAGCGGGACACTTGCCTCAAGATGACAGTGACATGTGCTGGTGAGAGCAAGACAGGCAGGACACCCAGAGCCATCTTAAGGAGGGTTTACAGTTCCCAGCATCCACCCTCTCTGTGCACCTGAGAGGTGACAGCTTAATGAAGGTGTTAAGAGGTGGCTGAACTCTGGTGCTCAGCACTCACTGTCTCACTGTCCCCAGAAGCAGCCTGACTGGGCGGGGTGTACCTGTTCTAAAGGCACGGGATGTCCCCTGTAGACTTAAGCAGCTTCGAATCCCAAGAAACGGATGCCTCCCTAGGAGACTTCCGCTGGGAGAAGAAAGGCTTCAAGCCCTGGGGCAAGCAGAAACTTGGAGGGAAACTGATCTTGCGGGAGGCCTAGGAATTAAAGCTGTTCCTAGGAGGCCTGCGTGCTGGTGCCATGGCTGCTTAGTTGTGCAGGACTGTTACTCTTCTCTCCTGTTAAAGCCTGGGCTTGAGGGTTCCTCCCTCTCCTCCCCTTTCCCTTTGCCAGGCTGAGTAAATCTCTTCTCTGCTTTTTCACTGGCAGTCTAAGTGGTGTATCGAGGATGGGAGGCCAACAGAGCTTGGGGTACAGACTGTGCCCTAAGTGTCAAAAGGGCTCTGTCTCCCTGTCCTGTGCGGATGGTGGTGGCTTGTGAATTATGAACTGTGAATTGTGAATTGTAAAGAGCTGCGTGTTTACAGCAGGCAACAAGGCTGCTCTGTCCTTCCACAGCCCCCTTCCCTGAGTCCCTTTGCATACTAATAATGGAGGTGCCTACAATTCCCAGTTCAAATAACTTTGTAGGGCTGACTGGCCTCTCAGGTTTGTTTTTGTTTTCAAGTACTTCTTATTGCCCACATGATAAGCTTTTTATTTGTAGTATTAGAACCTAAATTATAACTTAACTTCATATCCTTGAGTTTTCTGTAGCAACCACTGTAAGACACTATCATTTTTATGTGTTCACAGATGAACGTAAGACAGTGAAAAATGAAAGACTGCTCACTGAGTTACTATTACTTAGTGTGTGGTGTAAACCCTGCTTTGGGGAGGAGAGCAAACAGCATCTTGACAGTTGGTAATAAACTTCAAGTTTCTGTCTGGCTCTAAGTCCTGAGAGTCAAGTGCTCCGAGTGTCTTTGTTAGAATGCTTCCTCTTTGGAGGGCCTGCGCTGGCGTCTTCATGTTTCCCACAGAAGCTTTCTACTCCTGAACTACATGCTTCACCCAAACCTTCCAAGCTTCAGATCCATTTTAAAAATCACAAATTATAGTCTTGAGTCCATCATTGACAAGTATGATTAATTATAATATGCCGGTTTATGGAAAAGGGGTCTTACTTTACTATTTAATTAAGAATATCTTTGAAACAGACAGTGATGAAACAGCTGTTTTCCTTGGCGCCATTATTTCTCCGTTCGGGTGAATTTGAATTAAAACAATGCATATAAATGCTACTCTTTCTACCACATCTGCTTTTTAAATATAGGCACACTAACAGTGATCAGTGTGAAAGCCTAACTGGCTTGAATTGGTAATAGTGTTTATTTTTATTAGCTGTGAAGAGTCAGGCTTTCTTCTACTTGGCTCTCAAGGTGTAATAGACCAACAATGTCAGTGATGTTGTGAATTTATTTTCTTAGAGAATTTCAGTAGATTATATGTGTTAAAGAAATTTCTGATAAAAAGCACTTAGAGCCTATTAGACATACTGTTTCAGCAATGTTTGAGAAATAGTTTAAAATACATCGGCAGGACAGGATTACTAGGAACAGCTTTTTTGCCTACAGCAGTTGAGTATGAATTAGAAATGTTGGAACGCTTGGTATTATCTTTGAAAGAGAAATCTGCAGAAGTCTGCATCGACCCTTGGCAAGTTCCCAAACCCATGCATCATGGCATTTTAATATAATTTTATTCTTATATCAGATTTAAATATTTTTAGCCATGGAAAATTGCTTCCTCTGATTGACAAAATGATTTAACAAGGGTGTTTTAATGTTTGAAAAATGCTTCCCTGTGCACTTGTGTACACAAACCTGTGTGTGTGTGTGTGTGTGTGTGTGTGTGTGTGTGTCTATGATCTCAAGCCCAATTACCATGTCATTTTCAATCTATATAGAAGGAGTTTATTGAACATCTTACCGACATTGCCCTTTCCGGGAGCAGGTGCAGTAAGTCTTGGAGGGTTTAGTATGCACAGTGGAAGGAAGCAGATTTCTCCTATTTCAGAAGTGCTCAAATGGAAAACCTTTTATTTTGCTTTTGGCTCTTAATTTGGTTTGGTGCAAATGCCAAAGAAATATAGAACAAGGGGTGGTTTGCTAAGCTGCCACAGCTTGGTGGTTCTGCTGTGCTTTTAGAAACACAAGTTGGAGGCCTGTTTCCTAAAAGCTGTACATAAGGCAATTCTATGTCTTTCTATGATTTTCAATCTGAAGTTATTTCCACATGGGATTTTTCATTGTTGTTGTTGTTACAATCTCCCCAGTCCTCCAATATTTTTACTAGCTTTTGAAATTTTTAAGATTTTTATGGTATAATTTTTTTTTCTGCCCAAAATTCACATGAAGACAACTTGCAACAACAGCCATTGACAGATCATACTGGGCTTGAGAAAACAGGTTTGGCTTGTGCCTTCCTGCCCACCCTCCTGCTCATCGCCCACCTGCCCACCTCCCTCCCTCCGCTCCTGCCCATCTTGCCCATCTGCCCCATATAGAAAGCAAGTTCACAAACAGGAGGTGCCTTCAGTCAGTTCCAGCAGAGAGACCTGGGTTTGACCGTTTAAAGCTATCTGGACTTCAAAATATACCTAAATATTTATCTTATAAAACGAGGAGGAGAATTTTGGTGCAGATATTGGTAAAAATACATGGAAGAGATCAGCATGTCGTCAGAAGATTGGTTTGATTGATTCCACTTGAATGATTATTTTAAGGAGCCTGGCCTTGAGGAGATGAGGTATTTGGGTTACACTTGTTAGTCTTAATAAAGCACCCACACCAGTAAGCAAATGATCTGTGTGTGTGTGTGTGTGTGTGTGTGTTGTGATGACACAGTCACGGGAGAGAGTGTTTAGAGTCTGAATGGGTCTGTGCAGTGATATCTCCACTGTCATGGTTTCTTCAGTGGGCACTGGAACGCATTTTACCAGGGCTCTCACAGTTTAAAAGAAATCCTCCACTCCCTAGTCCACACTGTTCTCTGACTTTCCTCGTTTCCACTTAGTTTTAAATGTGGTTATTAGTATTACTTATTACTGTTATTTACAAAAACTTGAGGACAAAAAACATCAAAGGGATCTTTACTGAGAAACAGCACCTTTGTACGGAAGAAAGAGTGCTTGTGATCCAAGTGGAGCTGTGTAAGATGGTTGGCAGAGAGCACCTACAGACTGGGGCGGTTGAGCTGCCCTGTGCCCTAGCACCATGTGTCTGTCAGACTTAGCTCATTAAACACCTCTCAAGAACCTTCTTTGGTGGAAGTGGAAAAAATTCCTAAAGAGCCTCTGAAAAATTACTGTTTGCAACAACAACAACAACAACAACAAAAGATTACAGAAGAAGCAGAATGCAGAATTCAAAATAATTATAAACATATTTTAGGTGTAGGTAAGTTAATGCCAGTTGGAACAGGGGTATGTTTGTATTTTTGTGTTTGTATATGATTATCCCCTTGCTCATCCTACTAGCACGTGAACATGTAAGTGCCAGAGTTTTAAAGACAAACATTGCAGTCCTCTGAGGAACTGAGATTCTAGTAGCAGAAACACATTCTTGGCAGATAGTTAAAACTCATGAGGCTTTGCAACTCAGAAGATAAGTTGGAATAAGCCTGAGGACAGGTTAGTAGCACAGCCTCCGATGGAGTGGTGAGGTCAGACTGCTTCAGAGAGCAGTGATGTCAGGGCCTGTGGTGGAGGGAATGTAGACCTGGGCCTGCACTGGAGGCTTGCCATAGAGAATCTGTTGGCTTTCAGGCTGTAGTTTGAGAACAAACAGTAGGAAGTGTCTAGAGATGGGGGTTCAGACAGCTGATAGAGTAGTTTGGAAACGTTTAGAAATATCCTTGAGAACTTCTGTAAGTTCAAATTAATTGATGAGGTAGCTTGAATGGGTCTGTTTTTAGAAGCAGAACTCATGTTGATATGTGGGACAGTTACAGGATAGAAAAATTGGTGCATGCTTTATTTTGTTTTAATTTTTATCAAAAGGAAACATTGGTTTTTCCTGCAACGGCCTGGTCATGGTTTGAGAGAAATGTTCTCCTACGGTGGTGTGAATGTGGTTTAGCCTCTGAAGTCAGAAAACACACACAGTCTTTTTGTCATGCTTGGAGAATTGCAGCAGGTTTACAGGGTGTAGCCATTCTTGCAGATGTGAAATGACTACACTCTCAGGTCTGTGCATGGTGGGCTAAGCAGTCAGAGGAGCCTGAGGTACTTCCATTCACTCTGGAAGAACACTGCACCGTGGACTTGAGGGCCAAGTAGAATTTCTCCTGCTGCATAATGTGGCATTCTGGGAGATGGAACCGGGAGGGAGTCCACTGTATGGAAGAGCAGGGTTTATTGCTGTAGAGCACTCGGTAAGGGACAGGAGTAGAGAGCAGCCAGTCTGCATACAGTGCTGAACAGAAAGAAGAGAGACAGCAGGTTTGGAACAGTTGGGAGAAGTGCTGTGGGGTTTAGGAACTAGGATATAGAGACACTGTCCAGGCAAGAGACAATAATGTTTACACTTAGGTCAGAAATAGAGAACATTGGGAGTTGGCCTGTTAGGCAGAAGATACAGTTGTTGATTTGCTGTAGAAAGTCAGAAGATACAGCTGTAGTTTCTCATGTGTAGACAAGTAGTTGTCACACCAAATAAGAAGGAAAGCCATCTTGATCTGGGAATGATACCATCGAGTTTGCTTCTGCTTGATACTTAATTGTAGTTGTAGAAAACGAGAAATAATCCCAGCAACCACGTTAGCTCCCAACCATCTGTAATGAGATCTGTTGCCCTCTTCTGGTGTGTCTGAAGACAGCTTCAGTGCACTTATAATAAACAAATACTTTTTAAAAAATGAGAGATAAATTTGAGCCAAAAATTAGGACAGAATATGTATGTATGTATGTATTATGTACATACATATATGTGTTTCTCCATTCATTCACCTGCCTTTGGTACCTTGATTGGATGTGTTCTTAGGACTGATGTCTGAGGCCCTAACATAACCCTAAGAAACACTGTTGATAAGGGTTGGGGAGAGGAAAGAGACAGAATGAAGAAAATGAGTTTTCAGAGCATCAGGGAGAGACCTGTTAAGTGAAACTGAAGGAAGAGAATGTTTTAAGAAGGTTCCAGAAGCATCAGAAAGAACCATGACTTTACGGAGCCAGGGAGGCACTTAAAACTTGGCTTCATGCCACAGCGGGGGAGCTGGTCCTAGCTTTGTTTTGCTTCACTTTTAAAGTATGAAAGACTTAAAGGTGTTCAGAGGCCAAGACAATGGGATGTGAAGATAGCAGGTCTCCTTGGAAGGAGAGGAGGGCATTTGTGGAGAAAATGGGACTGGGGGCATGCTTAGGACTAAGGGCCTGTCAGCAGCATCATCCTGGAGGAGAAGAGAGTCCTCTCGCTCCATGATGGTGAGTGGCATGATTAAGCATCTGGCTTCTGTAGAGAACAGGAAGCTGAGAGAGTACAGGCCTGATGTTCCTTAATGGTTCTTTGCAACTTAACAAGTTCTGAGTTGAAAGCCGGGGCAGAGAAGGACTTGTTTTGGGCTCCTGTGTCAGGAGGGAAGTGGCAGAGGGAGCCAAGGGGCAGAATGTAGAACCGCTGAGTAGTTTTGGTGCTTGGAAGGCGTAAAGCTGCCATGGCACCCGTACCCATCTCTGCTGCATCTCCTCCAGCAGAGCCCTGCAGCTACTCATGAGAACGCAGGAAACACTGATTGAAACTGAAACCGAGGGCGCCGTGAACCAGGATTATACAAGACAGCTTATCACATCCCATGAGTTCACATTTGTAGATGACCAAAAACTGGGACAACTCTACACTTGGCAAATGCTGTGTCTCCCAAATAACTTGTTTACTATTTCGAAAATTCTTAGGTATGTCAATGTTCTACCCCATCAATACCCAGGCACCCAGTGGAACCTGCTCATAAATCTCCTTGCACCTGTTTGGTGCCTGTAAACTTTCTTGTTTCCATGGTATCACTTCACTTAGGTATTGAAGATTTCTCAGTTGAAAGGAAGATGTATGTTCAGTCTTTAAAAGCCAGTAAGTCTGAGACAATTTTTCTCTCAGTTTCTGCTGCGCATGTGGCCCCTCCATAGATCCTTGTGGAGCAGTTTTCCCTTTTGGATGGTTAACTTGATGTTTTCTTTGTGTCTGTCACTGTGGCCATTTTTATACTGTGCACACGTCACCGTTATCACAGCAGTTTGTGGTTCCTTCTGATATTCTTGGGCTCCTTCAGGCCCAGCAATGAGTTCTAGTCACTAGTTTGCTTTTATCTGCATCCTCTTGCCTGATGCCCGTTATTACCAAATGAGTGGTAGGTAGATGTAAAGTGACTTACTACAAACAAACACTAACGTAGCTTCTGATTCCTGAGGCTGTGCTTGAGCTTTAAGTGCTGTGTTTTCCTATCTGTACTGTCCTGTCGTTCAAGGGCAGTTGCTTCCTCCTCTGTTCCACAGCAGAGTTGACTATTTGAGTCATTAGAATAGCAGCAAGGTGTGGCTGCTCCACACAGCCTAAAATCCTCACAAAAGCCTTCACGGAGTTTGCATACAGATGAACCAAAAATTGATACTTTTAAAAACGACTTCTAGGTACTAAATATTTTTTAAAAGATAGAGAGTATTTCTATAAATATTTGTGACTTAAACTAGGTTCAGTGACACATGATGTATTCCCGGCATCACGGAAGCAGGAGATTGGTTGCACGTTGTAGGCCAGCCTGGTCTACGTAGAGAGTTTGGGGCCAGCTAGTGGCAGTGTAGACTCTGTTGTACAAAAACAAAGCAAGCATGTCTGTGCACATATTCCTGATACACACTCGGTTTTTAATCAGAGCACACCATGGCTGTTAAGTAAGTTTGCAGTGACTGGCTGTAGTGCCAGGTAAGTACTTCTTTCTTCAGCATGGGGCTGCTCACACTTCACCTGAGGACAGCACACATGGACATGATGGTGACACAAGTCTTTGCACTGGTGTCTCAGGCACACGAGGGCTCCCTCTTTTAGCTTATTGTATTGCCCAGTGATAAACAGAATGTAGCAGTCAGTCCCCCTGGCAGCTGCTGCTTACTGGCTTACTCTGAGAAGTTATGTTGTCTTTGCATTTTCTTTATGTTTGCATATCTGTTTGTGTAACCACTGAGAATATTTTCTAAGTGGAGCATTGCTCAGCACATTTTCTTTGTGTCATTCTAATTTTTAACATTTCAAGATATGCAGATTTTAATAATTTAGGTATAATCTCAGTATTTGTGCACGTTTTCTAAATTTCTTCTGGGATATGTTACATCTGTCTGCAGAACAGGTTTTTAGGTTCCACCGCAGTACAGATCTGAACTCACGTTAAAGCCCACGAGGGACCAGCCAGACTGGGGCAAGAATAGAGCCGGGTTAGGTTCCGCTCTACAGCAGGTTGTGCAGTTTGCAGGGGAGACATGTCCTCCCCATCTGACCTTCCTAAACCCTTGCTTGCTTGAAGCAAACTCCAGAAAAATTACTGAGTAACATCTCCTTGACAGGCCTGTCCTTTTGAGTTGCATTTATAAATGTCAGCATTCTGGAAACTGCTTCAAGGAATCACATAAAAGAAGCACAAATACTCTAGAAAAATAAAATCGAATAAGCCTAAAACCAAAAAAACCCAAACCAAAACAAAAACCAACAGAGTTTGTGCCTAAGTGTGGGTAGGTGTGCACATCTCTGTGTATTTCTGTAGAGTCCGGAGGAGAATGCTGGGTACTAGTAGAGTCAGAAGTTTTATGTCAGCTTGACATAGGTTACAGTCACCTGAGAGAAGGGAACATCAATTGAGAAAATACCTTTTTCAATTCAGGCTGTAGGCAAGTTTGCAGGGTTGTCCTAATTAGTGATTGATGTGGGTGGTGCAGAGCCGATTGTGGGTGTGGACATTCCTGTGTTGATATTCCTGTGTGACATTCTGAGCGGGGAATCCTAGGTTCTATAAGAAAGCAGGATGAACAAGCCTGGGGGAGCAAGCCAGTGAGCAGCACCGTCCATGGCCTCTGCATTACCTTCTGCCTCCAGGTTCCTGCCCAATTTGAGGTTTTTTATTATTTATTTATTTATTTATTTATTATACAGTGTTCTGCCTGTATATCTGCCTATATGCCAGAAAAGGGCACCAAGATCACACTATAAATGGTTGTGAGCCACCATATGGTTGCTGGGAACTGAACTTAGGACCTCTGGAAGAGCAGTCAGTGCTCTTAACTGCTGAGCCATTTCTCCAGCTCACCAATTTGAGTTCTTGCTTTGGCTTCTATCAGTGGACCATGACTGGGAATATATAAGCCAAATAAATCCTTTCCTTTTGGAGTTGCTTTGGTCATGGTGTTTCATCACATCACTGGAACTGTAATCAAGAGCAGCTGGCATCATCACTGAACTTAGAGCGAGCAAGCCACACACTTCTGGGGTTCTAGGTGCATGTGTGTATGTGTGGCCGTGATCAGCCTTTGATGAGGGGATCCCCCCGGCAGAGTCTCATTCCTGCACAACAAACTTATTCACCAAGCCATCTCCCCCAAACCATAAATAGTTTATTTTTTTTTACTATGATATAATTACATTTCTTTCCTCCCCCAAACCCCAAATACCTCACTCCATTCTTTTTCAAATTTATGGCTTCTGATTTCATCAGTATTTTTTTGGCACAGACACACACACACACACACACACACACACACACACACACACACACACATTAAATCCTAAATGTTACCTGTGTGGTCTGTACAATTTTCCTTCTGTCTATTTTCAGGTTCAATTATTTGGAACTGGACAGCCAGTTGGTATACTCTTCTCTCAGGAAGACCATCTTTCTCATGCTTTTCACAGTCAGAAAAGGACTCTGCAGAAGAGGAAAGTAGAAAGAATAGGAGCCAGAGATCAGGTGTTTGCCGTGAGATTTCTTAGTGATGTCATAGAATGCACAGTGATCTCCTAGTAATGGCAGAAGCCATACTCAAAGTCTCACCAGCTTGATGGCCCAAATGTGAGGTGAACGAGGACAACACCATAATTTAGTTTGAATAGTGTGTGGGTTTTGATCGTGGAAATGGCATGCCTGGATCATCAGGAGTCTAGGCACAGGTAGTATCTGCTCCAATTCTCACTGGTCCAGAGTAAAATACGGTGTTTACTGCCGCGCGCCTCACTTCCCGCCAGCAGGAAAAAGCGTGCAACAACAGGATTCTTCTGCGAACAACCTTTATTGTATGTTGAAGAGGAAGACACCAGGCAGGAAAAAAGCACCCTAATTTATACCCCCCAAGGGTGGTGTGTCGCTGTGTGATTGGCTGCCCACCAGTGGTCTGATCGTGACGCCCCGGGATGGGCAGTGACTTGGCTCGCACCACTCTTTGCACATGTGCCCAGTGGTTGTTTACCACACTTTAGCTGATTCATGGCACCTGAAACCAGCGCCATCTTGTAAGGGCGCAGCCTTCGGCCCTCAACATTTCCCCCTTTTTGTTTTACTAGAACAAGGCTGGTCTAGGCCTCTGTCGTTATGTCTATCTGCTGTGGCTCCTGTCTTAGGTCATTCCTCCAATGTCACAACCTTATCCGTCATAGGGTGACCCTATTGCCACTGGGCCCCGTGTCTTAGATTGGTCTGTGCATGAGGAAAGTTGCCCATCTCTGGATACCACAGTGCTGTGCGACAACAACTGCTAAATGGCCTAGGGCGAACTCTACAAAAGAGGCCAGCCAAAAAATGAATTAGTGGGGAAGTCATGATCACCCTATCGCGTGCAATGAGGAAACCTCAGCAATGTGCAAGGGCTGATCAATGACCGCTGAGTCTCTTTCATCCCAGTGCAATGGATCCATAAATCCGTGGGGTGCAAGAGCAGAGAACTCAGAAGCCGACTAATTCTTGAGCATAGATAACCAAATTTTAGGGGAGGCCCCTTGTTCAATGGCCAGAAGTGCTTGAGTGATAACGACCTTTTCACGTTTCTGTTGAGACTAGAGTCTGCAAACCAACCACAGCAGGAACACCAACCCACAGCAAAATATTGCACAAAAAAACCCCACCCTCATCCATTCCTTAAAATAGGAGAAAATCGAAGAGATCCAGGTGGAGAGGCCTTCTGTCAAAGACAGGTCCACTCGTGTTGAGTTGATAGTCAACAGTGCTGCCCTCAAAGCCTCGAGAGTCTCGTCAAATCTTGCTGACCAATTTCCTACAAGGTACAATCTAGACAGATTAGCTGATTGGGTAAAATTTTCATATTGTATGCTGGTAATGCAAAGCCCCACCAATTTTCTCTCACATCCCAATTGGCCCAATTGAAAGAGAAAATCTAATCTTTCCTCTACCAGGTCGAGGCGTTAGTTAACAATCATTAATCTGCCCTTTAACTGGGCAATAGCAGAGGTATGAAAATCAACAGCATCTGCCACTGCGGCTGACAATTGATTTAAGGCTGTGCCTGTTAAAGCTCATTGATAGTTTGCACCATTCGTACTGATGTTGAGAGTGCAAGAGCCGAGGCTGTAACCAAGCAGCTGTGACAATCAAGCCGACAATGACGGCAGAAATCCTGAAATCTCTCCTTTTTCTAAACAAACTTAAGCTACTAGGGGCATCCACCGGAACGGGAATAAACAGTTTTTATATTAGAAGAAAAATTAAAGAGGCCATTAACTGCCCAACGTACTCCCCGAGATTGACAGCCAGTCCAAGGATGCAGGGCTGAATCTCTTTTTCTTATACAAATATGTGACCACTTAGGTTGGGCTGGAATAAACAAATTACCCTTTGGCTGGGAAATAGGCCAGCAACTGGCAATCCAGGTGGCATTAGCCTATCCAGGTTTTTTATATAATTAGCAGTGATTCTATAAGTTTGGACTGACTCTGCCAACTCTTTAACTGCTGATGTTGTCATTCTCCTCAAACACCGGAAACATTTGCCTGATGGTATGGCATGTCTCCGGAGTACAAAAGAACTCACACTTCCTCTCTGGGTAAAGCGGAAGAGCAGAGGCAGCGGCTGCTTTAAGAGCTTCCGGTTGTGCTACAGGAGTCCACCGTCCGGGCTGAAACCGCTCCACCTCACATTCTGCTGCCTCCTCCTCTATATCTTTCTCCCCAAATTCAATTAATTCATCCTCTAACTCTTCTTCTGCCAACTCTAAAGCTTTTTGCTCTTTTAGCGGATACAAAGTATCCTCTCCGGGAAACTTGCACTCTGTTTCCCCAGATCCTCTCTTCTCTCAGCGGTTTTTCCGCCATATCTCCGTTTCTGACTTGTTTTGAACGTGTCTCTCGGAGACTACTACTTATAGTTTTTTCTGGCGCGCTCCCTTTTCTCGGCGGTTTTTCCGCCATCTCTTCGTTTCTGACTTGTTTTGAACATGTCTCTCGGAGACTACCTCTTTTAATTTTTTTTTGCCATCTCTCCGTTTCTGACTTGTTTTGAACATGTCTCTCGGAGACTGCCTCTTTTAATTTTTTCTGCCATCTCTCCGTTTCTGACTTGTTTTGAACATGTCTCTCGGAGACTACCTCTTTTAATTTTTTCTTGTGCGCTCCCTATTTCATTCCGCTCTGTTTCTGACCCGCCCTCTTGGTGCTGCATGATAACTTTCTGTCTAGCTAACTTCCACAACAGTAACGTTACAACAGTTACCATAAATGCAAGCATTAACCCTTCTACTTCCGGAGAAAATCCAAGAAGAGACATGCCTAAGTTTTTGGCATGCTCTTTTGGCACCCTGTAAATAAGAGACATGTCTCTCGGAGCTTACCATTTACCTGTTCGTAGTTCTGAATCCACTTCAGCGAACTGAAGGGTCCCCTCGGCGCCCCTGGGATTTTCGGCACCACTTGTTTGATCCCGGGTTTCGGTACCACTTGTCGCGCGCCCCACTTCCCGCCAGCAGGAAAAAGCGTGCAACAACAGGATTCTTCTGCAGCAAAACCTTTATTGCATGTTGAAGAGGAAGACACCAGGCAGGAAAAAAGCACCCTAATTTATACTCCCCAAGGGTGGTGTGTTGCTGTGTGATTGGCTGCCCACCAGTGGTCTGATCGTGACGCCCCGGGATGGGCAGTGACTTGGCTCGCACCACTCTTTGCACATGTGCCCAGTGGTTATTTACCACACTTTAGCTGATTCATGGCACCTGAAACCAGCGCCATCTTGTAAGGCGCAGCCTTCGGCCCTCAACAGTTTACTTCGCCCCTGTGTTTAAATTTACTTCATCTGAAAATATAATGTAGATACACTGAATTGCTTATTCTGAAGACAAGGTGCATTACTGAAATATCTGTCTGGAATTTCGTCTTTTAAACTTCGGTCAGAGCTTGGGTGTGTACTACAAGCTCTGTAAGAACTGCGCATGTTCTGCAGCAGATAATTGCTGGCCAGTGATACGCTCTGGGATAACTAAGTGATCTCATCAGTGTGCGCTTACTTGAGCAGCAGCTTCCTCTACAGTGCCACACCGCTCTCCTCTCCACGTGGGTGCGAGCAGGTGCTCATGCCATTTGTAAAAACACAAAGTGTGGGTCTGTGTCTTAAGAGGTAAGTAGCAGGTCCCAGTGGGGGCAAAGACCAAGGCAGAGAGAGGCTCTTCCATCTCTGCAGAAGAGAGCAGCAGTTGAATCTCAGCATCTATCACTAAAAATCAGCTGCAATACAGCACACACAGCCAGTTTTCATAGAGCAAAACAGAGCATTCTAGAGAGGGATTACACTGAAAACAATGATCTTCCTCTAAAAGTAAAAAACATTTCTAGACCTTTTCTGATTAACCTTGTTTTAGTCTGTAGAAAATTCCGGTTGAGGTAAGTTTACAAGACTATAGGTAGATTTGTGATCCGTCTGGCTTTTAGCTTTTATTACCCATAGTTTAAAAGATTAGATGATATTATTGAATACCAAAATTAGCTTCTTGGGTATTAGATAAATGTTACAATTTTTATGGGAGATCAGAGATAATGCCATTTGTCACAGAAATGAGAGTAACTGATTGATTTTTCTGCTGTCTGACTGTCTGCTTCTGAACTCACCACCCAAATCTAACATTTGAGCAGAAAAGGCATGCCAAATACAAATATTATTATTTAGAACAAGGACTTTAGTCCATTTTCCTTCACCTCCTCCCAAATACACTCCCTTGTATAGCCCAGGTTGTTCTCACTGTCCATACAGTGTGATGATTAGGTAAAAAGACAGAGACTGGAAACATCTAGGCTGTTGATGTCACTGCTAACGAGAACTTAAGATACTTAGGGAGTACTAAATCTCCCACAGACATGGCTCGGCTTCCGCTTCCGATGGTGTTAAGTCAAGGCAGGATCACCAGGATTCAGATGCTTGCAGCACCTTTACCCTTTCCAGTGTAAAGGTTAGAAGCCCAGGAATGCAAACAGTAGATTGTGCGTTAGTACTTCCTGGGTCCCCACCCAGAATCCCTCCTACTTATCCTCACAAGATAATCTCTTAAGTGGACTGTTCCACCAGCCTCAGAGCCATGAGCCAGCTGTACTGGCACAGCCATGAAATGCTCACTCTTGGTCCCTGGTTCCATCTGTCACTGGGTATACATAGATATACTACCCCTCTGAGTTTGTATGTTCAT
Organism: Micromys minutus; assembly: GCF_963924665.1. Classification (NCBI taxonomy): domain Eukaryota; kingdom Metazoa; phylum Chordata; class Mammalia; order Rodentia; family Muridae; genus Micromys; species Micromys minutus. Next base: position 50,748,799 of record NC_137954.1, on the reverse strand, counting down.
GGTCACAGAGAATTATTTTATTCCAGAAAAATAATAGCAGCACTGCTTTTTGTTGAACCATTCAGTGATAAAGATATTTAGATGATGATGTTACCATGAAAATGCTTTGAACGTGACTAAATTCATGGTGTTTTGTGGATAGGGCAGCGTGGGGTTTCAGGACAGAGGAAATGTGCAACAAGCTTGGTGTAGCAGAAGCATAAAGCAACCAAGGGCCCTACAAGAAAAGCAGCAGAGCCGTAGGCGGCTTGAGGAGCTAAGGGGGCTGTGGGACGTGGGACCTGACTGCAGCGGTGCAGTGGAGTGGTGAACACGTATGTGGTTTACACATCCTGGTACACAGCCTAGGGAGTTCCCAGAGCATCGTGCCATTGCTGCCATTAGCTTTAGATGCTTTGAGGGGAAATTAATCACGTTTTAAAAATTATCATTTCTGAAATTAGATCTTCCTGTTTTAAAATATCTTGAGTAGACATGGAAGTAAGCTGGGAAGATTATAAACTATAAATTAGGGAAAGTAGGAGAGCATTGTTTCATTATAAATGATTTCCTAATGGAAAAAACAAGTTTGATCCTTGGGGGTCACTGTTGGTTTTTCTGCATGTTCTACTACATATATGCTAATATATGTTGATCTGAAATACAAGGATTTATTAGTTTCTTTTCTCTTCCATATAGTTTTCCTCTAATTGATTATTATGGTCATGTACTAAAGCCTAACTATGTTGCCATTGGTATGACTTTGAGAATCACTGTTTATTTTTCAATATTATAGGCTGATCAGCAAGTGTTTCTGTATCTTCAGAAGAGCTAATAAGACAGCCATTACCCAGCATTGCCTGCCTGATGTGTTTAATTCTGTGGGACAGCAGGGGCTGGTGATGGAGGTTAGTTAGGGAGTGCTTGCCTAGCAAAGAGAAAGTCCTGGGTGCCAGATAGCAGCCTTGTCCCCAATCCCCTGTAGTATTAGAACGTTAGAAACGTTTCTTTAAAACTTACACTGTTTAAGGTTTAAGGTGTGTTGTATTATTAGGCACCTGTATTTGCTAAATTTATGCTAAATGTTGGAATTGCACAAAATACTGTATATGCCAACTTTTTTGGCCCTTTTTTATGAACAAGGGAAAGGGAACATACAACCTTAAGTACAGTAAAGGTCTCACAGCCAGTGTGAGTAAAATTTAAACTGAAGTATTTGGTTCTAGAGTTTGAGGTGGTTTCTCTTCTCTTTCTTCATCTTTCTACTCCTCCTTTGTCTTCATACAGCTAATACCCTTTTGTCTCTCTCCCTCTTTCCCACCCTCCCTATCTCCCTCCCTCCTGCCCTCCCTCCCTCCTTCCTTCCTTCCTTTTCTCCCTTCTTCCTTTCTTCCTCTCTTACTGATTCTCTTTCCTCTGTTTCAGAGTGGTCTCAGAATTAAGGAACTGAGAATGTAGTGTTTGGGAATCAGCAGTCAAGATTGCTTGCTCTTCTCTAGAAGACCTGGATTTAGTTCCCAACACTCTTGCTGGGCAGCTCATATCCCCAGCCCCAGGAGGTCCAGTATTCTCTCCAACTTCCAAGGACCCCACACATATGTGGGAAACACACACACACACACACACACACACACACACACACAGCTAACATTTATAGCCCTAGAATGGGAACTTTCATTTGTGTTCTAAATTAATAAGGAATGAATGAATGAATGAATGATGAATGAATGAATGAAGAGTTGGGAACAATAAAATGGTTCTGTTTTTGTAGAATTACAGTTTGTTTATGCTATTAGTAGAACAGAATTGTCCTTGCTGCATACACCTCTGATAAAGAGCCTCATTTGCCAGTAGAACTACAGATATAGCAACACACAGAAAGAACCTAGATTAAGGAGGAGCTAGTTACTTGGGAGAAGTTAAAAATGTACCCTAATTTTTAAAAATTGTGTGTTTTTTCCCACTTCTTTTAAAAAAAAACCCTTTAAATGATAATTATCATACACAGAGAGTTTCTACAGTGTCTGGACTCTAAATATTCCTCTAGAACCCTTGCAGGATTAGATTGGTAACTGCACTGCTGCCCACTGTCGGTGTTTGACATTTCCATTTCTCTCGGAAGGCACTGGAGACTATTTGCAGATTTTCTTACCATTCCTAACACTACCAGCAACTTTTTATAAAACATTCTTTGGTCGTATGAGGTCGAGGTGAGCTGAGAACACATTCAGACGGTGTGTAAACAGGCAGGCTGGGGAAGTTTCTGCCTTTTCTTCTGAGCCTCAGGACCACGTTTTTTGTACTGTAAGTCATCATTAATGAGGAAGTGTCCAAAAGAAGTGATTGTGGAGGGCAGCTATGGGTACATCATTCTGGACTTGACTAAGAAACTGTTAAATTTTTTAAAATGTAATTTATTCATCAAATCTGTTAGAAAAATAAAGTCTGGTTAAGGATAAGAAGATAATGCTTAAAGAGAAAATAGTGATCTGATGTTAGAATAGTTGTAAACATACGGCATCTGTGGTTATGCAATCAACCAAAGTGGGATTTATACTTTTTTTCTTTTAAATAACTTGTTCTTTACTAATTAATGCATATTTTTGGTAATAACTGTTAATAAAGAATGGGTATAAACATAGTTTCTAATTAAAGATTTCATAGTTTTCTTATGGTGTGAACATTGAACCCCGGGCCTTGCTCATGCTGGCCAGCATTATTTACTAAGTGACATCTCGGCCATTCTCATTCATATTTTCAGGCAGTGGCTTATGGAGTTTCTCAGAGTAGTCTTGAACTTGGGGGTCTTGTTCTGATGTCCCTAGGATCTGGAATGACGTAACGTTTCTGTCAGACTCAGACAGGCGCAGACTTCAGACTGTAGTGGTCTGTGCTGTCTGTGATTAAGAGTGCTAGACTTACAGAGTCATAGGACTCGAGTCATACCTGGATGTCTTCACGGAACTAAAATCATTTAGGATGTATATAAAACAATTCGTTTACATAAGAGACATCATCAGCCCTGTAGTAGAATATTAGACTTAATCTACTTGCACACACACCTTCAGCTTTTCTTAAAAATTATTTAATTAAGTAACTCATGCAATTCAGCCTTTATATTTATTGAGATAAATTTTAGAAATCACAGAGAAAACCAGAAGTTGTAATGGAATCATAGTTATTACAGCCTGGAAAATTTAACATTTGTGATATAACAAATATTATAATTATTTATTTCTCACTCATTATTCTAAATTCCCTCTGAGGTGAAGACTTACAGTTGATAAAAATGTAGTTTATTGTTTCTCAGAGAGCATAGGAAAATTCACAGTGGTGATTACTGAAAAGGAATATATCACCTTCATTGTTTCTTGATGGGATGCTTTATTCAGATTTTCACCAGTCTCTATTCTGCTATCAAAACCAACAATGCACAAGCTGCAAAACTGTTGATCCCGCCTCTCCTCAATTCTAAATCATTTATACCCATCTTATTAACGAGGACTCCGTGTCTGTTCATGTCATGTGTGATTTTAGCAGCTGAATTCTTGGGCAACTTAAATCTTTGGCAAATCATTTTATAACAAAATATTGCAAGCTAATCATTGTGTTTATTTAGACAAGGATTTAGAACTGCACTGGAGGGCTAGAAAGGCAGTCATTATCACTTAGGAGCTGCAGATACTCAGGGAATGTCTTCTGGGAGCAGGAAGTAATTCTGTTACAATAAACATAAAATAGTAGATCTTAACCTGGATCTACTATTAACAGGAAAATTGTTCCTGTTCTGATTCCTGTTTGAATCTGAAGCAAAGTTAATAATTACATAGATAATTATGTAGATCATGTCTCCTGAGTCTTATCATTTTTATAAAATTTGGAAGTTTAGAATGATTGGAGCTGTCTAGAGTAATAAAAAAGTTACTGTTTTTCTTTTTATTCCACCGTTGTATTTACTTTTAAAAGATTTTTTTAAAAATTAGATACTCTATATTTACATTTGAGATGTTACCCCCTCTGTTTGCCTCCACAAAGGTGCACTCTCTCCTAATCACCCTCCCCACCCTACTGCCTTGGCATTCCCCTACATTGGAAAAACCTGCCCTCCCTGGACTAAAAGCCCCTTCTCACATTGATGCCAGACACTGATATCTTCAGCTACATACACAACTGGATCAATAGGTCTCTCAATGTGTGCACAGAGGTTGGTGTTTTAGTCCATGGGAGTTTTGGAGGGTTTGTTTGGTTGATAATGTTGTTCTTCCCATGAGGTTGCAACGACTTTCAGCTCCTTCAGCCAGCCCTTTCTTTAGCTCCCTCATTGGGGTCCCCAAGTTCTTAGGTAATCAGGGAAATATGGATAAAGAGAGGTCCACCACACTCTGCAAAAGTCAAATTTAAATCTGTAACAAAGTTATTTTGTATTTAAAAGAGTACGATTTACCAGTCAGTCTCTCTTTCACTTGTTGAAAACTTTTGTTGTACTCTTGGCTTGGGAAAGATTTAGCAATCTATCATGGTAATGAATTACTGCTTCAGGGAATGCTGTTTGCAATATTCTCAGGGGTTATGTAACTACCTGACATATTTTTACTCAGTAATTTTCATCTCAGTAGAGAGAGATTTAAATAAGTAATGTTATTCGGGACAATTCCTGAAGTCTTTTCATTCATTTTTGCTGTATAGAAAATATTAAAATTAAAGCTGCAAGTGATTGAAGCTAAACGGGAGCATACTTTGATTATAAAAGAAAATGATACTCAATTAAACAATTCCATACCTGAGAGTCACAGCAGACACTGGTAGGATGTCTGTTTTAAGAGCATAAGTCAGACTGCAAAACAGGTTCCTTAGAAATAAGTGTATGGAACTCTGGAGGTGCATTCCCTTAATTTACAGCACTGTCACCCTGTGACTGACAGCAGTTGAATACAAAGCTTGATTTCTGAGTACTTAACAGCCTATACAACCCCTGAACAAATTGGCGAAATCCTAGTTCATGACAAAATGGTGCTAGCAACGCCCTTCTTTGGGTTCTCTCTTTCTTAGCTCGTGTGCTCCGCCAGGGTGCATAAAAAGTAGACTGATTGCTTAGAGTTGAAAGACTTTACTTAAACTAAAATTTTCTTCTTAATAGTGATCAAGATTGCTGAGTGAGTTTTTTTTATGTTAATCCTTTTGATGCAATTCCCTGAGAATGCGCTTTTCCTAGCTTCAATTGCACCCACTTAAAAATCACATCAACTAGAAAATTCCATTTAGTTAGATAGGGAAGGAATTCTTATACACTGTGACATAAAAGTAATAATTGAATTTGATTTTGTGTGTTCTAATGTTGGAGATATTTTAATACCCAGGTGCTCCCAGTGGAATATATATGGGATCACAGGGCTCTCATTCCTGTTGTTGGCACATAAAAGTACACATTGGTAGCTATAGTTTCTTGTGTTTTACAGTTGCTTACTTTAGCTAGTATTGAACAATCTATAGCTCATTAAAAATTAAAACTGCCTGAAATAAAATTGTAGTATAGATCACTACATAATGTTTAGCTGAAGTTTGCAGACAAACCCTTGTTGATTCTTAGTTTTAAAACCTGCTTTCATAGCAAACCCTCCAAATGGTTGTGCTAAGGGATTTTCCCCCCCCTTTGGGCGAGGGGGGGTGTAGTTGTGCCAAGGAACCGGTTATAGCAAGTTGATAAATTATTGTCAATATATTAATTGTCAATATATTAACCTGTTCACTTTTTCTTTCTTGTGTGTGCATACGTCTGCATGTATATACGTTCATGTTTTTGTGTGTTGGCTATGAAGCTGTCTCAGAGGATTGTTGTAGCAGGGGAAAGTGTCTGAAATGACAGCATAAACCATGGCTTCCTGTTAATCTGGAAACTCAGTGAAAACTAAGTACCGTAGCTGGATAGTTACGGTTTGGGGATAATCATGCATTACAGAGAAGGTCTTAATCATTGATAAAGAGAAAATAAAAATTTGATGGAAACTGGTGATTCTTTTGAAAGACCGGGGAGGGCTATTATACAAACATTTCTCATCCTGCCCATGGATTTATGCATTGCATTTTTTAAAGATGCATATATTTATTTTATGTATACAGATACACTATAGCTGTCTTCAGACACACCAAAAGAAGACAGTGGATTCCATTACAGATGGTTGTGAGCAGTCAGTGCTCTTAACTGCTGAGGCATCTCTCCAGCCCACATCAAATTTTCAAAAACCATTTTTAATTTTTTTTATTTGTTTGGATTTGTTAGAATAAATACATTTTAAGACATTAAAAACTATGTTTTTAATGAACGCATTTTCTACCTTTTTTAAAACAGAATTTTTAAGGTGTCAGATACTCTAAAGTACTTTTGCAGAATTTCCTCATTTATTCCCATCAGTCATTAGTTTTTCTTGTTTAGCTTCTTCAGGATTCCCAGAGCCTTCCTGTCCCCAGGGCAGCAATACTTAAGGTCTTGGTAGCCTCTACAACTCATTTCTAGTATTGTCCTGCTCTGCCTTCCAGTCTCCTGAGTAAGACAGAATATAGGCCATTCTGTCCCCATGGACCAGCACAGCTGTCCCCAAATGCCTGCAGTACCTCGGTGACAGTGTAGTCATCGCCATAGGCCTTGGTATTGGAACTCATCAGTGGCCTCACTGTAGCATGAACCTCAGGAGAGGGCAGCCCAGGAAGTAACGCTTTGTACTTGCTCCTCTTCACCCATGGACTTCAAGCAAGTTAACAAGTAAACAAACCGTGATAGCAAACAGTACAGAGAGTAAGACCAGAACTACCCTGTTCTGAAGATGTCAGGCCCTCAGACTGAACTCAAATGGACTTGATCCATATTTATAGTAGCATCTCATCTGTGAACATTAATGTGAACAAGGCCTCAGTGACTATTATTATTATTATTATTATTATTATTATTATTATTATTATTATTATTATTATTATTATTATTATTGGCTAAATGAGCCTTTGAGAGAGCTAACCCAGTAGTGTGAAATACTGTGCCTTGACTATAAAGCTGACAACACTCTTTCTCTGACTTAGGACATAGCCTGCAGCTGGCCCACTGTTATCTATAAGAATCCATCACACACACACACACACACACACACACACACACACACACACACACACACACAAAATTACCAGTGTCTGTTGGTAAAAATACAAACTAGCAGTTTCTTCTAGAGGTCTAGCCACCTAGAAAGTTTTTAAAAATCACTTTTTATCTGAGGTACATATAGTCTGATTTAAATTGGTGAATTGGGTGAAGATTTTGTGTTTATTTATTAGCTACACTTTAAAGAATACTTAGTGGTTTAACATAGTTGACTGAATCTTGAAGGCAAAGAGAGATGTGAACGAATCTTACCTTGCTTCACCCTACAGAACCCCCAAATAGTCCCTAAGAAAATCTGCCCTCGGGCTATCTCCTGTGCCAAGTTCTAGCCTAAGGGCCCAATGTACCCCCCCCCCCCCAACCTGATTTCTGAGCTGATGAAATTAGAAGCTGGATTATGCTGTGTCCCGTGCTCAGGCCATGCTCCATTAGCACGGCCCCTTAGCACTATCTCTGGTCTACAGCTGGGCAGACGCTGCTTGCCTCTGCAGCTCTCATCACTGCCATGATTGCTGTAGGGAAATTCTCAAAACCCATTCCATCAGAGCCATCCAAAATTAGGGAGTTGAGAAATAGGATTTCTGTACTTGTGGGCTTTCAGAGTTTGTGTTGACTCTTTGGACCTTTCTGACTGTGAGAATATACAGGTGGTGTTTCAGTTGGCCCAATGCCTCAGGGAAACAAAAGATCTTGTTTGGACAAAGAAAAACTATTTCTACTTCCTGGGCTTTAAGTATCCTTTGAATTGTAAGGCAGCATCTTAAGTCTCCCAGTTTAGAAAGGATCCTCTCCCCACAAGTATAAACTCAGACCTGGCTGTAGTGTTATGCAAATATCAACCAGCACGTCCTAGTCTAGCCTAGCAAACTCTCCACAGTCCTTTACAACCTCTCCATGGTCTGTGTGGTTGCATTACCCACGGCCTCTCTCCCCCAGCAAGGGCTACAGTCACACGTAAATTCTAACTGCCTCCCCTAGAAAGTTTTTTTTCTAAGTTAAATGCAAATTAGCATGTGTTATATTTGTTTTGTGATTTCCTTTTATTGACTCGTTCAGAACTTTCACAAACTTTCCATTTATTTTACAGCAATTTATTTCTTCCTTTTGACTCTTCCAGGCAGGAAATAAACTCAGGAGTTAAGATCACATCCTGTGTTACATTTTATTTTTCCTTTTGTTTGTAGATCTGTGAATTGAAACATATTGGTAACAGCTTCCGGTGCCCAGGCTAGGAGGGAATGATGGGCTCCTGACTCCTTGCCCTTTGGCTTGGGTGGCAAGCCGACACTTAGTGTACAGGTTAGCGGGATGTGGAACTTAATCCCCCAGCCTAGTACCACTTTCCTCTGAGGATATTTGATTGCAGTTAGAGTGCGAAGTTCTAACGCAATGTTAGCGACATTTTTACTGTGTCAGCAAGCAGAATGTTGTTTGCACTTCTTTGCTTTATAAATGCTGCTCAGGGAGCTGCGGAACTTATAATTGATGCACAGAAGAGATTTCAGATTTTATATGCCTATAAATTGGCGCTGCTACACAGACTAGAAAGTGCGATTGGAGAAGTTATTTTCCCGTGAGAATGATACAAATTACTGTCAAACTGTTTATGCTTGCTGTAAAAATATTTTCGGTGTTCAGGTATTTGCTTAGTAGCTGGGTAGCATTCTTAATAAAGTGCAGCATTCTGAGCCAAAGCGAAATGTTTTCCAGTGCAGTGTTTATTGTAGCGTGCAGCTTTAGTCATTGCAGAGCCAAATACCTGCAATCATGTCTGTTCTTTAAGATTCAGACTAATTTGCTTGGGTGTAGAGTTTTTAAACATGAGGAACAGTAGAGTTTATGCAGTCTGCCTTCGTATTTTACACTGGAAGAAATTGGCGCTTGGAGGAATTCAATAGTTAAGGCAAGATCAAAGACCAAGAAATTTGCAAGTTTGGAACTGAAATGGAATTTTTTTGATCCTTTGCCCCTCTTTTAATACACCCCTGCCCTTAATATGGATTCATATAATAATTAGTATAGATGTCTCTTCTTATTAGTAGCTGACAGTTAACCTCCACATGACTTGAAAGATCCAATGTTTAAGACAAATCTGTAGCACTTATTTTAGGAGAGGTTAGAAAAACTTAAAAAAAAGAAGACATGGCTTGAAAAAGGCACAGCCAGTCCCCCTTTGTTAAGGCAGTTTAGTCACATCAGCATCATGTGAGGGTCCTGCAGTCCCGATACTCTGACAGCCACTTGGCTCTTCCTTTAATGTGGTTTCAGACAGGATCAGAGCAGTGTGCATTCTGTAGGGCTGATCCAGGAAAACCACATGCACAGTGGTCCCAGGGACAAGAATGTGGTGTTTGTGTATGAAGACTGACTTAACCGAGAACGCTGGGAGAATAAATAAGTTCTTGGTTTCCTTCTTTTTTACCAAGTAAAACAGTCTTAACAAGAAAAAAAACAGGAAGTAAGTACTGGAAAGTTGTTAATCTGCTTGTAATTATTGACGTCATCAGACGGGATGTAGTGCTCTAGAGAAGTCTATTTGTTGGTTTTGTGTGTGAATGAGACATCCTGGCGATCCTGAAGGCAGACCCGTATCCTCGGCCTCAGCACTGCTTTGCCTTATTCTTTGTAGCTTTGCCTGTGTGAAGGGAAGGAAAGCTATTTGAACATAGATGCATATCAGCAATTCCTAGAGACCCCCTCCCCATTTACTAGCCTTTGTGTCTTGATTTTCCTGAAAAACGATTTCTAGACACTGGTGGCAATTATAAAAGGAAAAAAAAATACAATTTTTACCCAAACACATGCACACAAGAGCCACAACCACCATGAAAAGTCTTTCCTTAAAAGCTGCAGTGTGTCTGGAAGGTGAGAAGTCTGAAGCCTGTGCCCCCAGCCCCGACCTTTGGCAAGTTAAGGTCAGGTGTTAGGAGAGCCAGAACCAGATGCTCCTGAGCCGAATGTGGGGCTAATGAGCTAGTTACTCCAGCCAGGAACCAGAGGCTTCAGGCCACGGTGTCTGCATGTGTTCTCTGCCATGTGCTTTGGGACCTACGGAGCAGAGTTTTCTCTCTAACATTTGCTGCAGCAGGATCAGGAACAACCCGACTTCCATTTCCTTGGTGACTGTGCATGTCTGTTGTAAAGGCTTGTCCTTGTATTACCATACAACTGCTGCAGGTTTTAAATGTCGGCTTTCTATCAGGAGTGTCTCTATAAAAGTTTGTTATTGATTCTTTCCTTTGTATTCATGTGGTCTCATTCTAGAAACATTTTAGGTGGATCTCTTAAGGAAAATGAATGGTGGACTTTTCAAAGTACTGACCTTTGCCTCGGGAGGCTTCTCTAGAAGATACTGACTGCATAGATATCAGTAACGTGGAGCCAGGGCACAGGCTGTCTGGACGTGGGTCTTCGCTCTTTACAAATTTAACTTTTGTATGACTCAATTTCCTTTTATCTAAAAGAGAAAGCAAAGATAGTGTCTACTTCCAAGACTTTGTGTAAAGATTTTATATATGTGTGTGTATATATATGCATATTTTCATTCCTAAGGTGCTGCTTTGTAAATAATATGGACAATGTAAATTGACTGACATGCACTATTCATATAGTGTGGTACTTGCTGCATAAGAAGTCAGTTTGCAAACTTGCTATTATGCTGCTACTGCGTTTATCCTAAAGAACTGATAATACTTTTAAAGTATGGTTTTGTAATTAGAAAACAGTGTTTCATTGCCTTGCCAGGACTGTCTTATGTTTACTGACCTGACTCCATCCTTCTTCCAGTGGGTAGGGTTGGGGTTCTCAAATAGATGTAAACGTTTTAGATGAGGACAGGTAAAATGACAGAGCAGTAAACTACCATCTCAACACCGTTAGGTAGGTTGAAGAGCTGGCCTGCGAGGTGCAGTCCTTAATCCCACTACTCAGAAAGCAGATTCAGGCGCTCAGGAGTTCACAGCTGGTATGCACTTCACGGGGAGACACTGTCTCAACAAAGGAGGAAGGCATAACTGTGGGCCTTTCTCTGCCCACCCCATCTCCTAAGTAATGACATGGAGGCATTCATTCATTCATTCATTCATTCATTCATTCATTCATTCATTCATTCAGCCTTAGTTTAGGAGAAGTGGAAACTTTTCATTTCTTTGGAAAGTCATTTGTGTTGGATGGAGTTTTACTGGGGCAGATGTGTAAAGGAGTGTTCTCTTGAATTGGACACAGGTGGAAAATGTTTTGCTAAGCAAACACATGAAAGAACACATGATAAAGGAATGCAAATATGACTCCCACAGACGCTGGGAACTCGAGCATTGGTTTGCTTTGCTCTACCTCGGTTCTTCACTAACAACTGCATGTATTAGTTCAGCTTACATTGCATTGGTGAGCTCTAACCATGAGAGTGTCATAGAAAGAAATGTACCAAAAAATTGTAGTGGCATTCTGGTGGCTTCTTGTTCCTTCCCTGGATTTGCCCGATTGGCAGAGTGCTGTCAGCGGACACAGACTCACCTGGAGTTCTGCTAAGACAGACTCACAGGGTGAGGCAAGCACGTGGTGCTTGGAGGGCAAATCCGCAGTATAAACAGGACTCAGCTGGCCGGACAGTGAAGCCATGCCTGCTTAACTGTCTTTGCAATGCTTTTTGGTCTCACATCTTCATCTTTGTTGATCTTGTTTGAGAAACGAGGCAGGGGACTTCTCCTGGCATCCTTACTGGTCCTGGCTGCTCCTGCTGACTCAGGCCAGTTTGGCTGAGACCTGGCTGGTTCTGCTAGGCTGTGCCACAGACGCTGATTCATGTTTGCTATCCTGACACCCCTGACACTGGACGGCTGGCGTATTCATGAAGTGTTTGGGAGTGGATCAAGTGATTTCCTGACAGCCCAGATTGATTTACTCTAAAGAACAATCCCTAAACAGGTTCATTTGTCACATATTCTAATAACTTTGCTTTTATGCCAACTCGCGTGGGTGGTGGGGTAGAAGAGAGGTTAAAGTATCTAAGACCCTTATTAAAAGTAGGTTTTGAAAACTTAAGACGACACTTAGGCTTGCTCTCCAACTAGCTCTTAACTTATGTTGTACCCTTTGTACCTTTTTATGTCTGCCACATGGCTAGTTAGTTACCTTACCTGTCCTCAGTTTCCTCAGAGTTCCCTTCTCTACCCAGAGGCCCAACCTTACCATTTTGCCATTTGGTCATAGGCTTTTTAGTTTAACCAGTCAGATGGTGCCTTAGGCAGGCAAGAAAGGGCAGAGACACATCTTCACACATTGTACACAACACCACTCCCAACTGGAGGGAGAGAAGAAGAGGGAGAGAAAGACGGGTTTTAATTGGTAAATACATTTGTACACCTGCCAATTTTTGTGTTTTCATTTGTACAGTTAGTCTTACTGCTAATGCATAACTTAGACAGCCTTTTATGATTCTATGTGAACTACTTATACATAGCTTAGAAAGACAGCTTTTCATAATTCCCGTTGCATTCAGATTTTCTGTGGTGTGGAATGTGTGTATTTCTCATCATCACTTCTTACATTCTGTTGTTAAAGTACATTAATAAAAATGTCTTTTGTCATACCGAGAAGTGAGCCCAGGTCATTGTGAATGAACAGGACATACCTATGAGCTATATCCCTGCCCTAGAAGATCCTCCCAATAATGCACTGCATTTACTTAGAAACTGTAACAATGGGCAGCTCAGTTTAAATCCTTTAATCTGTTAAACTCTGGGGTTTGTGTTAAAGACACAGGCCCTTCATCACCTGGTGCCACCATGCTCTGATGCCACCCTAGGCTTTAAGGAGGTACTGAGGAAGCCTTTGATGAGATAGTTAGCTCACAAATTTATTTTTCTCTCTGTTACTGTGATTTCGTGATCTTAAATTTTTGATTGTGCTAAAGATTAAACCCAGAGCCTCGTGAATGCTAGGCTAGTACAGTACCAACTGAGGCATATTCCCAATTGTTCTTAATTGTTAATAACATCCAAGCACACATTCCATCCACTGTGCTGTTTTTCATGTTATATAATCAAAAATTTCTTAGTCAATAAATGCAGTAGCCAAATCTGAAGCATGTTTTACAAAGGTGAGATTAAGCCCACGGATTTATTTGATGTAACTCACTTTGAATAACATGGGATGTCTTAGCATCTGAATTTAAGGTGGGCTTATTTAAGTCACGTATCAATCTTTTAAGGTGGTTTTGTTCCCTCTATAATCAAAACATTATTTAAAAACTGACCCCCAAGTAGGAGAATATATCTGTATACCTTACAGTATCAAACCTAAACTCACTGGTGAGTGGGCTGAACTCACAGATTTGTGGCAGTGGTAGTTTTGAAGAAACACACATTCAGAAAGCTGTGAAGGGCATAGCTGTGTTTCTTTATGAAGCACGCACACGTCCACCTATCCGACTATAGGCTGCCACACGCTGTTGATCAACCTCTTTGTTCCAAAAGACTGAGGGACTGGAACGGGGGCATTTTCTGCTCTCCTCTACCCACAGGAAGCATTAAGGTGCTGTTCACAAGTCAGCCACCCTCATCTACCCCATCGCTTTTGGAAGGAGCTGAAGGGTACATGAATGTTAATTGTAGAACCAGCACTGATGGCACCGCGCAGCATATGCTAACAATACAGAGGCTCAATGACTGGTGCTCAGTTAGAACAAGACTAACGCCAGGACCGATCAAGCCATGCTTGGCGTCAATCGCTGCCTCTCCAAATTCCTGTTTCCTGGATATTAATACCGTGAAAACCTAGTCATGCAGTATTATTTTTATTAAATTTTAGTCACTAGGGTTACTTGAAAACACTGAAATGTTAAGGAATGCTTTTATTATCATAATGGAGGGATCCATTAACTTCAAATAAATAGGCTATGCTGGCTATACTGATTACATAGAGCTTTCTGTACAATGTTTAATTCGAGAAACAACTTACTGGACAATGCTTCTTCATTAAAGTATTAGGTGTTTTTATTTAATTGACAAAAATATGAATGATGTAATTTTGTTAATCCTGTTAAGTCTGTATTCCAGAACTTTCTTCACTTAGTCTTTGGTGAGAAGAAAATGAGCTCTTTCTCAAGTTGAGGGTCTTGTTTCTCAGTGTTAACAATGGGCCCTATTATGCTGCTTCCAACTGAGACAGGCTAGGAGAACTTCACAGCTGGCTGCATGCCTGATGTGCCCAAGGCAGGTTCTGTGACCTGCTCATAGGACCCTGGTTCTTCCTGGGGAGAGGAGCAGTTTCCATCCCCCAAGTGCTTAATTTATTCCAGGTGCTGGACAGAATAAGCTTGGTGATTTGGGATTAGAGGGGTTCCCTCGGCACCACCTCAGGGAGTGATTATCCACACCAGGGTCAGGCAGGATCTTCCCATTTGACCTTGTGCAGTTTTCACCCTGGGCATTTAACAAGAGTGATAGGCTTGGCTAGAATGTCGCATTCCTTTGAATCTGTGTCTACTTATGTTCTCCTTTATATTTACCTGAGAGACTAGCCTCATAGAATCCATTCAGGAGTAATCACAGTCCAACCCTAGAATATTTTCTTTCAGAACACATGTGCTCTTTGAATTTATAATATATGCTGAATGCAGACACAACACAGAAAAAAAACAGGAAACAATGGAAGATAGGAGGATTTTCTTTGATAGAAGAGAATAACAAGGGTATTCAAATAAGGAAAACATAGCTTAAAGACCAGGCTAAATGATCTTTGCATATTAGAAAGTGCAAGATGTTGGGTGTGTTTGGCTTACAGCTTAAATTTGGAGTTTGGAGTCAGAGAGAACTCTAGAGAAAGTAGGAACCAGAGCAAGGGGTCTCAGGTGGGAGATAAGAAATTATACAGAGGCAAAGCTTCTGGTCTCTAGTAGAGCCAGTTAAAAAACTCACCACCTACAGAGCATTGAGGGAGAGATGAGAACCAGGAAATCTGCTCATAGGTGGTTGCAGTGCTGCAGAGAAAATAATGGAATGTCAAAAATAAACAGTGAAAAAAAAAGCATGAATTCTAGAACCATTCGGATGTTTTTGGTATTAGTAATGTGAGATCTGGGAACTTGAGATTCTAGAACTACATCTGATTATCATTTTCTGGGTAAGAATGAGCTCAGCTTTGGATATGTTCAACTTGAAGTTCTTGTGGGTGGTGGTAAGGCAGCGATTCTCGGTGACAGAAATTGGGATTAGAGATAGGGACTGGAAGCATCTGTGCTTGCATGTGTATGTCTGGGGTTTTAGGAGGAAAGGCTACGGTATGATTCTGAGGAAGGTCAAATAGTCTTTGGACCCTGGAAATGTCATGGGTACAATATCCCTTTTTTTTAAAATACATGAAATTTACTGGAAATGCTAATTAGTGATAGAAAACCATGATTTAAAAAAATTATGGGGATGTGACAAAAATATTTACATATTCAAAACTATTACAGAAAGAAATGTTGACTTTTTTTTAAAATTAATTTATTTATATAAGTACACTGTAGCTATCTTCAGACACACCAGAAGAGGGCACCAGATCCCATTACAGATGGTTGTGAGCCACCATGTGGTTGCTGGGAATTGAACTCAGGACCTCTGGAAGAGCAGTCAGTGCTCTTAACCGCTGAGCCATCTCTCCAGCTCCGAAATGTTGACTTTTAAGAGTAAACATTTGAAGACTCTAGAAGCAGGGAGTTGATCAGTATAATACAGTATTATTAATTTCTAAGTTATGCAAAATGAGAATTACATGGTTTGAATACAGTAGTCTAGACTGATATTGAATTGGAGATCATACACATTTACACACTCAAGCAGCTGTTCACAGGAGTAAGCCATGGATGGGTGCTGATAGCTAAATTTTTTATTGGGTATTCTCTGCATTTACATTTTTTAAAATTTATCTTATATATGTGAGTACACTGTCACTCTCTTTAGACACACCAGAAGAGGGCATCAAATCTCATTACAGATGGTTGTGAGCCACTAGGAATTGAACTCAGGACCTAAGGAAGAACAGTGTTCTTAACCACTGAGCCATCTCTCCAGTCCCTGTATTTACATTTCAAATGTTAACCTCTTTCCCCTACTCCCATCCCCCTCCCCCTCCACTTGCTTCCACAAAGGTGCGCCCTCTCCCAATTCCTCTCCCACCTCAGCGCCTTGGCTTTCCCTACACTGGGGGAAACAAGGCTTCACTGGACCAAAGGCCTCTCCTCCCAGTGATGCCAGACAATGCTGTCCTCTGCTGCATATGCACCTGGAGCCATGGGTCTCTCCACGTGTGCTCTTTGGTTGGTGTTTTAGTCCCTGGGAGCTGTGGAGGGTTTGGTTGGTTGGTGTGGGGATATGTCCCATCTTCGGAAGGCAGCCTATTTGTCAAGTGTTACGTGGTACAAATTAATGCAAATTTCTGTCACCTGTAGCAGTTTCCTTCTGTTGCTGGTGTCCTCCCAGTGATCTGTCCACAGCTCTCTGATATAGCACTTTCCAAGCTGTTCTGTGGAACATCTATTCTGTAAGATGTTGATGAGCATTAAATTAAGTTGCTTATTGAAATCAGACACGTGAAACCTTATTAAAAATTATATGACTTCTTACAAACTTTTAGTAATGTATAAAGGGCCTTTGTTATATGAGAAAAGTAACATACTTCCAGTATTATAATTAATAATATCTTCAATAGTCTTAAATTATAAAGCTGAATGTTTATAAACCTTTAAGGTGAATTTACAAAGCTTATATTATTTGTTAATATATTTATTTGGAGTTATATTTAAAACATTTTTATTTCTTCAAAACTGATCAAATTAGCTTATACAGTCTGAATTTCTTAAGTATTTCATACCGTTTTCATATTGATAAAACTTCTTGTGGCTCTCCTCCCTTCTGGATCATTGGTCATGTGATCCATGAGGTCAGTGGGATGTCAAACAGGAAGTTTGGAAGCCCTATGAGTACATACAGGGAATGACCAGTTCGAGACCAGCTATCAGGAGGTAGATCAATTTACTTAGTGCTTATGAGGTTTTGGGGGACCGAGGGCAGGGACAACCAGGATGGGCGAAGCTCATTGGCTGGGGGTTCAGTGTACTTGGAATGCCTCATTAGCAGGGAGAAGCATTTCAGGAATCTCAGGTGCTGGCTGAACAAGTTTTACCAGGAGAAAGGAAATGGATCCTGTTATCTAATTGCGGTTATGCGACATTCCTCAGATAGAGGCATATCTGTGTCTAAGTGAGCTCCTTACGTTCGTCTCTGTCCTGGACACTGAGCTGTACTGATGTTGCCGAGCAGCTTCTGTGTTAGAATCTCCATCATATTTTCTTTTCTTTACTACCTCCCAGATTGCCTTTTTATTTTATCTTATCCCTTCCTCTCACTGTTTGTGAAAGAAACACTTTTTTTCTAGGCCAGTTTTATTCACTGTCAGCTTTATTTTAAATTTGGTTTCTATCTTTCCATCTTTTTTCCTTCCCCAAACTTTGGTTTGTTTCTCAAATTTTAAGCCAGTGTTTATGTAGCTTAACAGCACACAGGCTGGGTCATGGCCGGTGGTCTGCAGTGCTGCTTAATTTGGAATCTGGAAAGATTGTTTTGTTTGCTGAGGCTTCTCTTGTGTCTCTGATAAATTCAGCTTTTTCTTCTTATCTTACTCAATTACATTTTTGCTGATGTCATCTATAAATCTGGGTCATTTTGTATAACTGTTCAAAGAGATAAATTTTCAACACTTGACTAATGGTAAAAGTATAAAATCTTGACTCTGTTTCCTTAAAAATAGAAAGATGCAGAAAAATTTTGTCTTCATGAGACCTTTTCTCTAACAGCTAGAGCTGAGCTGAGCCCCTCTGCATGGGTCTTTCCCCTTCCCATTAGTTCACAACACATGTATGTGAGAAACCTGTGGGTGTACATGGAAACAGTGAATCTAGTAGTGATGTGTCAGTGCTGGTTAAAATAAGTAAATAAAAATGTTAAAACTTGCTATAAATAAATTTATGCCAATACATACAACTATTTCAGTTTGAAACCAATTTAGGTTTAAAATTCAATGAATAACACTCCTATTTTTCCTGGATTTTTCTCCTCTGTAGCACAAACTTTGATGGTTTACTCTTGGTACAAGGAAGAAGCAGCCATTTTGTTTATGTACTTTATCATCCTGTCGGGACTCTGTGCCAGGACTCTAGATGGCCCCGCACTTTATAACAACCGCTCTGGCTTCCCCTCCTCCAAGTACCAGGCACTTGAAAAAATGCTCAGGGATTATGATCTCATTTCCCCTAAATAAGTGCTTACTAGGTTAAACTGGCTGCTCTTCTTTTTTACCACTGTATCTCTGTGTAAGATTAGGGACATTCTTTGGTATTTCAGATAAGAAAAGAAATCTGTAACATGGTTGTCATTTACTGTGATTGTCTGGGCATAGGACATGAAATTCTATCCAACAGCTTGAGAGCAATATTAAAAAATGATGTAGTATTAAAGTCAATGATCAATATGTGGACTGTAAGAATTCAAATGTGGTGAGTAGATGGAGCGGTGTGATTAGCACTCAGTAGCCTGCCTTGTCAAGCTAACCAAGCCTGAAGCACCCAGCCTCGGAGGAACTTCACACCTTTGAAAGTATTTCTGACATATACAATTTAAAAACAAAACAACAACAACAACAAAAAAAAAAAAACCCACAGATGAGAGTATAAAAGTCACTCAGCAACCAATACCATCACAAGAAATATGGGGCCAGAGAACATATAGCTATTTCTTGTTATTGGCTATTATTTTCTTGCCTAGTTTGTTTCAATCTGACACTAGTGGTGTGTACATAATTGTCTTTCAGTAACAATATTCAACTAATATAAATGATGATTTATGCTTGATGTCATACTGAACTTATAATTTGGAAACTAGAAAAGTGACTTTTAAGGAATCAACATAAGGAGCTCACTTAGACATGGAATCTCAGAGAACACAGACCCCCACTACTCAGTAAATCCATAAGTTTTGTGAAACATGGAGTGTTGCAGTTTGTAAATGGGCACATTTTATTGTCACAAAATGGAGAAGCAGTTTTGGGGAGCTGCTTTCTTCTGTGTGTGTTCCAGAGAGCAAGATCTAAGGTGAGGTCTTGGACTGTGATGTCCAGGGTGTGTCAAGTGCACACCTACTGCCATGAGTCTGCTTCTGTAACGGGAAATAGAGACGGTTGTTTTATGTAGGTGCCACTGATATTAAGTCTTACAAGTACCTTTTATTTACAAACGTTGTAAAATCCAAGACTAAAATTTATTATTTTACACACATCTCAGTTTGGTTGTATTTTTTTAAAATCAGTTTTCTAAAGCAGCTGTGTCCAACTTCATTCTGGACTGGACATACTGTGTTTCAAACAGGGTGGGTTCAGAATAAGGAAAACTGATAGAATGATTTAGGTAAACACTTTACACTTGTAAAAGAAACAAAGAGTTAAAAAGCCCTTTGATGTGCTAAGAGTCAGTTTGTGGGCATAGGCCTCCAGGGCCAGCTCAGCGTTTGGAGGATGACTGTGGGAGGGTCTCAGGTTCCTCAGTACCTGTCAGGTTTCTAAGGCTAACTTTCCATTCTGGAGCTATTTTTAATTTCTCTATCTCTGTTTCTCACTCTCCTTGACTGACTTCCTTTATTATCTCAGTTCATATTTTCTCCCATACTTGAAACATCTTACACAAAATGTAAGAAACTACGATTATCACATAGGATTGTGTTTCAAGTCTGTGCAGTGGTTGAATTTGTTGTCTCTCAGAGGGTAAGCTTAGGTATCTCAGAGCTACTGTACCGGTAGTAAACATTCTTACCCTCTAAACGGAGCATGACCAGCTGTCATATCTTCCCCTTGGCAGGACCTCCCAGTGAGTGCTTTACTTAAGAAAAGGGGACTCTTCAGCTGTTTGTCCTGGTGAGATCTCCTGCACCTCCTTTGTTCACTAACAGATGAGAGCCTCACATTGAGTCTGCAAACATCGGGGCGTGTTTAAGTTATGAACTTGACAGATGTTGCTGGGGGTTTATTATGTGCTCATACTTTGTCCCTTCCACACTGATGACGAGTGGAGACCGGCCGCAGCCTGGTCAGCGTGCTGCTGTGTCCACGTCTGTTCTAGGAGATTGAAAAAAGCGGAAAACACTTTTGAGGAATCACAAAGTTTTGGGAAGGTTCTGGTTTTGCTGTAATTGGAAATCATTCAATATGGATAAAGTATCCAGTCCGTAATTTGTAGGCATATTCTATTCAGAAATGCTAACAACATATTTTTAGTTAGTTATCAAGAAAAGGAAGTTTATATACATTCACATTGGGAATATACTGATATAGAGACAGACTATTTTTGCATGCTCTATTACATGTATATGTACAGAAAATAATAAAATACCTTACCTTTACCATTGATATCTATGTTATATAATCTTGTTTATTTCTTCATTGTCCTATCAAAAACTTGAAAAATACTGATTTAATCAAGCCTTAAAAAATATCCCAAACCTTTCATCCTCTTTTTCTTCTTCTTTCTGTCTTTTATATTTATTATTGTTTTTGGCTTATTCCTGTTCATATTTTGAAGTACGGTGTTTGAGATAGTTATTTATATGTATGAATTCACTGGTTCATTCTAGTGCGAAATAGGTCATTTTGGAACAGTGAGAAGTGTGATTGCTGAATTTCAAGCAGTTTCTGCTACTCAGCTGGATCTGAAGCAAAAGAAAAGGGGTCAGGACAGCACTTGTTGAAGATTTCTTGTTGCTATTGTCCAAGAGGAAGCTGCTCTTGGCCCTGCTAAGAGTTGCAAGCTTCTCTATGCTCAGGAAGAAGGGAAAGGTTCAGACTCTGAGGTTCCAGGCAGCTGGCACATTTGCTAACCACTTACTGATAAAAGGAAACGTAAAAGCTCACCTTAATTAACAGGATGAAAGACATTTTTCTCCTTAACTGATAGCATAGCCAGCCATGATACTAACAAATATTTTAGGCTCAAACTTGCTACATCTGGTGGAATAAAATCCTATGAAAAGATGGAAAAACGGTATAGAATTGATGAGTGACTATTCTCATCAAAAATGACAAATCCTTTAACAAGAAAACAAAAATACTTTGGAAAAAGTACAGAAATGCACATGCTAAACAGGAGTTATATTTAAATAGTTATCTATTTGGTAAAGGATCTATCAGTTAAAACCTAATTCGCATCAAGTGGTTATAAATGTGTGCATTACTTCATAGGGTTTTTTTTTGTTGTTGTTGTTGTTAATAACAACTCTAATAAACTATGATTATTTTCATTAGTATCTATTTGAGAAGTTTTTGACGTTCTCTATTTGGAAATACGTTTATCCTATTTTTAATTATTAATATAATTGTTTTCTGTATTTAAAAGCAAATATGTATTATTGAAGAATTTATTTCAACTTTAGCTCAAAGAAAGGACCATATAAGAGATTAATTAAGAATTTTAGTTGGCCAGTTGCCTGAGAAGCTTGGACATAAGATGGGTAGTACTCTACTTCATAGGTGAACTGTTTTTTTTCTTCTTGTTTATATGTGAGGATCTTTGACAAAAGATCGGTTAACAAGAGAAAAGTACTTTCAGTTTTATTCAGCACAGCAGCCTTCAAACTGAAGCCCTAGAGAAAATAGAAATCCAGTGAGTCTTTTTTATGCCAGGTTTGATGAAGAAGAGGATTGTCCTGGAGTTGTGTGGAGGGGACATGTGGCCATTAGTTATTAACCTGGGGGAACTTCTGAAGGCCTGTCTGTTCAGAATCCTTTTTGGTGTCTGTCTTCAGAGGTTAGAATTCTTGCGTTCTCCGGGGTGACAGTGCTCTCACTACAGCTCAGGGCAAGGTCAGAACAGGTCTTCCCAAGCTTGCCATCTACTCTTGGTGACTGCATCTGGGTCACCATCCATTCCTGGGTGCAAGGGAACAAGAAACAACATTGGTTTGGACCAGGTAGTGTGAGTAAAGGTCATCTGGTTGAGTGGCTGTAGGGGAAAGGGTGTGCAGCTGAAGGGTGTGTGCTCTTTTGTAGGATGCTGAGTCTGTCCCTCACGAATAGATGGCACTAGGTAAAGGGAAGGAGTAAGCCCTGTAAACACACGAGGAAGCAGCAAGAGCACATCGGTGAGACTTGGAAAGGAGTGTGCACAGCCTGAGTGTGCACAGCCAGAGCAGAGCTGGAGTGAGTGTGCACAGCCAGAGAAGAGCTGGCAAGGAGACCACCAAATTCTGTCTCCATGTCCTGTCCTGTGCAGGCCTGGGTGGAGGTTGGGGACTAGGGGATGGCGGGGGGAGGGGGAGGCAGGGGTGGCAGGTTCTTCTGGACGTCATAGGTCAGATGAAAATTGCGATGGACTGAGGCGCAGTCTGATGTGTATCTTACAGGAATTATTTAGGATTCGTGCTCACCATATATCTGGTCAGTGTACGGTGTGCAACCCGCACCGGGGAAAGGATGGAAGCAGGGAAGTCAGGGACTGGTAACGGGTAGGACAGGTAATGTGAACGCTGCTGGTGGGAACAAAGGTTATGGCAGGAGGTTGGAGGACATAGCCAATAGCATTAAGTGCAGGGCTGAGGAGAGGATCCGCTGTGCTGACGCACACTCTGTTCTTCATGTTCCACACATGGCAGCCAAGCGGAGGAGGTTTCAGGTGCTAGTTTCCCAAGCTGATTTTGTTTCAGAACCAGGTAAGGTATAGTTTGTAAGCATTTTCTGGGTCATTGCTTTTTATTTTTCCTTAATTTCAAAAGAGGGGGTTGGGAGGTAAGCCACTGTTTGATATAGTAGACTTCTGACTATAAAGATAATTTACTATTTTTCATTACAATGACTGTAGAAAATTTCACTGTTGCTTTGTTTTGAAGATCTGTGCTCAGAACTCTAGATCTGTTTTCTTACAAATATTTCTTGTTTCCCACTTGATGCAGCCTTTACTAAGTAGGACAGGGGTGAATAAGTGGCAGTTGCATGCCACTGAGAGAAAGGGCCACTTAAAGAGGGACTCTGTCAAACCAGAGGCCCACAGAAAAGAACTGAAAAGTGAGAATGGAAAAGGATTCCATTTAGTTGTGGATTATCTGAGGTCATTGTTCTCTCCAAGAGGATGGTCTCAACTTTCCTTTCCCAGCAGGCAGAGGGGGTGGGGTTTAGCTCAATGTAGAAAACTTATTATGCCTCAGTTCAGTTTTCAGCTAAAGCAAACCAACCAGTCTACTAACAAAAAAAAAAAAAAAAAAGAAAAAAGAAAAAAAAAAGAAAAGGAAAAGAAAAGCAAACCTAACAAACCCAAGGTTTCTAGCTGGAGGGGCAGAGGATGGTTGGATGGTTTGAGTACAGCCAAGGAAAGTAGCAAATCCACACAGCAGTCAGGCTTCTCCTTGCATTTTCTGTCCTGCCAACACTAAGACTGACCAGAGTTCACCTAGTCAGCGTTATCCAGCTCTCAGTTTTGCTCTGGTGTATATTTTAGTAGGGCTGTTGGTTGAGGCCTGAGAGGAGGAACCCTGACGTTAACCTGGCTGGCTCCTTTCTGCTTGAGGGATCATGAGTAGATCTTGACTCTTTTATGAACCCCCGTTTCCCACGGTTTAAAGCAGCACCACCAGTTTCTTACTTTTTGTGATGATTCAGCAAATTATATGAAAAAAGTCTATTAAGACCTGGAAGTCGGGGCTGGAGAGATGGCTCAGTGGTTAAGAGCACTGACTGCTCTTCTAGAGGTCCTGATGAGTTCAGTTCCCAGCAACCACATGGTGGCTCACAGCTTTCTGTAATGAGATCTGATGCCCTCTTCTGGTGTGTCTGAAGACAGCTACACTGTACTTACAGACAGCTACATTGTACTTACATATAATAAATAAATTATATATATATAAATATCTTTAAAAAAAGACATCAAAGTCATTCTTCCTTTTCACCTCTGACCTTTGTATTCTCACCTGCGCACACTTTTAGAGCAAATAGAGACAGAGATAGTAATTTAGATTTGATGGTTGTTTAGACATCAGTAGTTGTGTCAACAGAAAAGAGTGAAATCTGAGCTCCTATTTTGCCCTTTGTCTTTTTGAAAGGATTTGCGGTTCATCTAAGATAAGCAAGGAAGTGTGTGTTTCTACAGATACTTGGGCAGAACATGACTCTATATTCCAGCATCTAAAGCCATTTCCCACATTTTCCTGTTTATAGTTAGAACTCTGGAGTGTGTCCAGGGAAAGCAGTGCTTCTGTGCCTTCTTTGAACTGAGAGGCAACTCTGAGAGCATATGTGAGGTTTAATGTCACAATCAGAGCACAACGTCATCGTCTTTGCCAGTTCCCAACAGGCAGACTTCCCTACTACAGCTTTGCGCTTTGTGATTCATCCAGTGAAGCCAAGCTGGCTTGCAGTCTTCCAGTGGCACAGCCTCGCTCTTTCCACCTGGCTGCTCTTTCTGAGCCACCACCATTTCCTCTTATTCTCTCTCTGGCATTCACGGTCCATTCCAGTCTGCTCTATGAAGGTCTCTCTGTTCATGAGAATCCTTTTGTTTACTGTTACTTTCCATTATAGATGGAAACCAACCCCCACACCCCTACAAAACATCTACAAAATGATCAGAGACAGAACTCCAGGAAGAGATTGGCCTTTTCTGATCCACAAAGGGCCTATATGCATCTTCTGCTTGTCTGTAAGTGTATGGTCCAGTCCATCACTCACACAAGCAGGACCAGGCCGTACGGCAGTGCTCGCTGTGCTGCAGGACCGAGTGCTAGGCCTCACATCTGCTGTGTGTCCCCTTGAACCCGTCCTGTTAGTCTTCTGATGAAAATAAGCTTCTTGGAAGGCAGAGACCGTATCTTAAGCGCTGGAGCTTTTCCGCCCCGATCAGAAATGCAGTGGCTGCTTGTATAACGTACTCAGTAAGCATTGCACATTTAATTGGACATTTTGAGCCTGTAGCTTAGATTGATGTTCTACAAACGCACACGTCTTAGAAGATTGATTAATTTCTTTATTTTAAATGCAGGTCATCTTTCTAATGAAAGTGACATTGAGCAAGCCAATTACATGTAAATTAATAGTTAGAGTGGAGGGAAGGGATCCCATTGATGAAGGCAGAGTGGCTTGCACAGCTTTACTTTGTAAAGTGTTGGAGAAGAATATCAGGGAGGGAGAAATAAGAGAGAAAACTAACAAGAAAGGAAGTCATGAAAGTGACTTGGTCACAGACCAGGAAGGTTGAACGATGGGAAAGTTACTGATTAGTAAAGTCCAAATTGTTAATGCTAAAACTATTGAGGACAGGTTCTCCTCCTAACTGCAGTGGGAGCCTCAGTGGCTTCCAGAATACCGAAGAGAGGGGAGGCTTGTGG